>NC_141992.1:168214973-168514973 GCF_049901715.1 Pseudonaja textilis | reverse complement strand
GAACCCCATTATCACTCCAGTCTTGCTGAGTGTGACAACTGGATCTGCTCATTGTGTGGAATATCTTGGAACTGCTGGGGATTTGAATAAAAGTCTTTAAACTCACCACAGTGTCTGAGCAGGGCAACACAGTATACCTTGAAAGGATGACATGAGGCAATGTGGCAAAATCTAGGAAATCTTTTAAAATATTTATTTGTCTCCTCAGATGAGCATCCCTGTCTAGGTTCAATTGGAGAGGCCTCATCCAGAATACAGTACTTGATTTTCCTACCTAAAATATTTACCAGACATGTATGAACCTACTTGAGCACCCCTGCCCCCCCCAGTAGCATCCCTCTTAGCTATCAGGCTTCCTGGTCAGATATTACTAAATATAGAAATGGAATTCATTAGGGAATCAAGATTATCAGGTTGCTGTTGAAAAAATATAGCAATAACACTTAGACTTATATACCGCTTTACAGTACTTTACAGTCCTCTGCAAGTGATTTTACAGAGTCAGACTATTGTCCCCAACAATCTGGATCCTCATTTTACCCATCTCAGAAGGATGGAAGGCTGAGTCAACCTTGAGCCTAATGAGATTCAAACTGCCAGATTGCAGTCAGTTGGCAGTCAGAGAAGTAGCCTGCAGTACTGCACTCTAACCACTGTGCTACTGCAGCTCATACATATGATGTATCCTAAAGTGTTCCTGCTATTGTAAAGCCTGATCAAAGTTCTATGTTATGAAAAGTAAAAGCTAAATATATCAGTAATTTGAAGGTGCTAAACTGGATATTTCTGAAGACTATATAGTTATACCCTGGATATTTCTAAATTTATAGAAAGACTTTTCTGTTTGGCATAATTATATATAAAAAAATAGAGGCTATGAACTGGTTTGCTCTTGAGAAGATGATATAAGCAACCATGTTTCATTTTACTTTTGGTTCAAAGTCTACATGATTTCACTTCATCATGGATTAACTTAAGCCTGAGTGCCAACTTACCCATTACACAAAGTCAGAAACTTACTTCACATAACATTTTGAATATTACAAAATGCATCAAATCGTTATTCAATTTGCAATCGTTATTTCTATTGTAGGAGCAGGGAAAGCTACATGAAAAAGTATCTTTTCTGGCTTTCAATGCTAGGCACTTCGGCTTAAATAAGTAAGAAGTACTATAAGTTATTCTGAAAGCAAAATATCAGTCCTGGCTTATGATAAAATAATAGCTATAGGCAAAAAAAAATCTGCTTTTGAAAGCCAGAATTTGAAATCTTAAAAGTGATAAAAGAGAACAGTGATTATCAGGAGTTAATTCAGAATTGCTAGCTATTAATAAATAGTCATTATTTTTCACCCAAATAGTTAAATTTCAGATTTGAATAAGAGCTTTGATTGCTCTGAAATTTAGGTTTTATGGAGTGCCTGCATGAGACTAAGTAATATAATGGATATGAAAACCATGATAGATTAGAGAGAATAATTCAGTATGATGCTCCAAAAAAAGCTGTCCAGACAACTATAGCTTAGGAACACCAAACCCTTTTCTATGATAATCATTAATAATACAATTCTACCTAAAGGCCAAATCAGTGGCATTATGAAGCTTAAAGATCTGAGAATTCAGAACTTCATTTAAGGTGCTATAATGCTCATATTGTTTTAATCAACACATTTATTCTTTTTAATAAGTGCCACATAGGCTACAGAAACAATTGAATATTATTAATATAAACATCAAGTCTTTTCAAATTTATTAAAGACAAAAATAGACAGAAAAAAAGAGAGCTAATACTATCACCATGGAGGAAAACAGGCAGAATATGGTAGGATATGAGAAGGCATAATTGCATGCTTTGATATTTATGATGAAAGACCTGAGCTGAAAGAAAAATGGCAAAAATGCTATCTTAGCCCTTTATGAAACAAAGAAAACCTGAAGGTCGTGCAATAGTAATTTTCATCATTCCTTCCAAAGCCTTGACAAGCTTTGAAAATTTATATGTAATAGCAGCTAGCTTTTCTAAGTGAAAGTACTTTGAAATCATCTTGGGATAGATGCGTATAAAGGAAAATTTCATTTCTTCAAATGCAACAAAAGCAAAATTATATTCCAGAACACTAAATGGACTGCTTTTTAAATTTTATGTTTTCTTAGGGTGGCAAAGCTATATTTTGTTACACTGTTAAGCTAATTTGTTTATATATGAAAGATGTTACTGTGTCTGTGTCTTGTCTATCTACATTCAATTTTTATTAGAAATGAATATTTACTTAAAATGTAGTCTTATAATATTATGAATAAAAGTCATATAGTTTGATGTGGAATGCCTAAAATATTTCTAGAATAAAAGTATCTAGACAGATCTCCTGTTTGCAAAATTTTTTTTGCTAACCATCAAAACATGTCTAATTATGAATAAGTTCTGTTTTTAATGCCAATTTTCCTACATACAGTTTACTTTTGGCATAGGAAGAGATCTGAAATATAGCAAAGATGCACATGTTCTGTTTGGCCTATTGCCAGTATGGCCTACATACTATTTCCTAAATGCAGGAATGGATGGATCATTCTTCTCCTACTCCCAGACCATTACAAATGCACCCTGCATCCATGTTCAATGCTGTTGTTTTCTTACTGGAGCTATTTTAAACATTTCAGATTGGATAGTCTCCAGTATTTTTGTTCCATTCTAGTACCAGTCTTTGTTCTGATTGGCTGCAGTCCTTGGCATGATGCATCCCCTCCAGTGCTGGACACTGGGATTGTGGGCTAAGCCTACTGTCACCCCTCATGACCTCCCCATTACAGTATACTGACATTGACATACCCTAAATTCCCCTGAAGAAGTTACCTAGTGTGGTAACTAAATGCTTGGAAACTATTCCACAAGCTAGGAGAATGAACCTCCACCTTCATCCTACACCTGAACTATAGATATTCATAACTATCACATACTCTCTGCTACTCAGTAGTTCTCTCTCACTCTCTCTCATTCTCTCATTTTCTCTCTCTCCCTCCCTCTCTCCCTCTCTGTCATGTTGATCCAGTGATGGTCCGTTAAATCAATGAACAATCCTGAATCTTGGAAACTCATGATCCAATCAACCTGTATTTTTCTCTCTCTCCCTCCCTCGCTCCCCCTCTCTCTTGCAGGACTACACAGAAAACAATGGGATAAAAAGAGTTATTATTAAATGATCTGCAGAGTATGAAAAGAGTTATGTAGAGGGATGGGATGTGACCTAAAGAGATAGTACTCTCCCAACAAGTAACTGATAATGGGGCTATCAAATTGGGTGCAAAAATCCAGAAGGCCACTAGATGCCAGCAAAGAGTTAAAGAACCCATCTAATTTTTGTGCCAAATATTGGATCTCCAGAATTTTGCAGTTTGGATGACTAGCTCTATAATTCACATTCAACAATTATAATTATTTTAAAACAATATTGGCAAGAGGAGCTGGCTATATGTTAGTTTGTCTCAAGATTTGTCAAAGAAGAAAACTGCTGTGTAGCCAGATGTGAAAAAGCAGAACCCATACAATTGTGACCTTTCTGATGATCACCCAAGTCTGAAAAGTTAATAGTAAAAGCAAAAGATAATATCCTTTTTGAATATAAAATATTGCAGAAGAATAAAGTCTGAAATAAATCAGATTTAGATAAAAACATGGGCTGTTCTCTGTTCCTAAGCTTCTCTTTCGTCAAACAGAAACCTGAAGTGCTTAACATACTAAATTGTAATCTATGATGAATTCTGGAAGAATATAAGACTGGGATTAATTGTCCACTGCATTATAAAGAAGAGGATAGGGGAAGGTGACTGGGGGTGGGCCAGGGGCGAAGATGATAATCTGTATATATGACACAAAGGACAGACCTTGTGATAATCCAAACAATCATTTTGTGGGGTTTTTATTTATGGACTTTAAAAAAGATAAATATCCTTTAATATCTGTCTGATCAGTGCTGCATAGAGTGAAACAACCTCTGTTGATGCAGTTCAGTATTGCACTGGCTTTTTGGCAGCTGTAACATGCTGCTGTCTCACAGTTAATGTATATACCCAGATCCTTCTCATAAGTATTTCTTCGGAGCAAGGACCTATTCTTCTACTATGATAGATATGGAATGTTATGTTTTATACCAGAGGTCTCCAAACTTCATAACTTTAAGACTTGTGGACTTCAACTCCCAGAATTCTTTAGCCAGCCATGTTGACTGTGGAATTCTGGGAGTTGAAGTCCATAAGTCTCAAAGTTGCCAAGTTTGGAGATCCCCGTTTTACACTGTTGGAATGAATACCTATTTTTCTATTTCAAAGATAAACTTCTTTTCCAATGAATCCAGTTTTGTCATACAATGTCTAACATGATGAAATCAAGAACTTTACTTCATAGCAACCTAGGCAAACAAATGCAGCAATTCAGAAAGGAGTCCTTCTGAACCTAGTGAGTATAATGCATTCAGATTAGCATACTCCAACCTTCAAATACATAAGATTGTAACTCCTATGCAACCCAAGCATTATGATATGTTGACTGAGGTTAATGGTAGTGGACAAAGAATTAACTCCCCTTATCTTAGATCCTATAGTGATAAATATGGTAAGAGAGTCTGATGGATAGCTGTGAAGTTCTACACAGTTGAATAATATCAAGAAATCAAAAACTACATAAATTTCAGTAAAATAGTTTGCTGAAACTTGAATAGTATAAGATACATTTTCCACTCTCATTTATAGTGAAATAAAACAATGTGTATTTGAATGACTGAAATGTTTCTTTCCATCTGGCCTAACTTGCATTTATGAGATATTGTAAGCTGTCAACTATCTTGCCTACATCCCTTGATTGTTTTATGTCTGCTCTCACTTCTGTTCCTTTGCTTCTTTTTTCAAATCACAGACAAAATTTCTTTTACACGAAATAAAATGCAGAAGTTAGTGTCCACAGGATGTAATGATTGCTGCAAGCTTGGACAATTTAAAGTAGACAGATTAGTTTTTGCAATATGTGACTGTTAACTAGTGTTAGAAACTAGCCTAAGAAAAGTCTTTGAATAACAAATGACAGAGAAAAACTATGAGAGGAGGGAGTTTCTTGGGGCTTCTTAGGGGATATGATTCACTACTATTAGGAACAGGATGTTGAAAAAGCAGTGCCTTTGTTCTGATCCTAAAGCCATTAATCTGTAGCAGCTTTTGCTATTGACAATAAGAAGCAAGACCTTTTTTTAACTATTATGAAAATTAATGATAAATGAGGGAATACAATCTTGGTGGAAACATAAATATGATACTTGTAGGTGATACAAAATTTGGAAATACAATTACAATTAATCAGCCTGATCTTGTACATGTTTAGCTTTAAATATTTCCAGATAATGCAATTTAAGCTTAGTTATTTTATGAAATGGATTGGTATTGTTGATTTAAAAAACTAAAAAACATCCCTACTACATTACACTAGATATGAAAAATTTCATGGTTTTGAATACCAATACCCATTTGTTCTAATTTGAATAATAATAATCTCTATCCATTCAGGATAAAGATACCAATCACTGGAAGTTCAAACATGCATCTATAGCAGAAATGAGATGAATGTTTCTGAATGGTACCAAGACAGTAGAGTTTTTGACTTTACAGCACATTACTACTGATTTGCAACAAGATATGTGCAGCTGACTGAAGTATGAAACTGTCAAGAATGGCTGGATCCCATGGATTGCTGATTTTATGGATGGAGAAGGACAAGAAGAACATGATGGGGAAGAAAGGAAAAAATAAACAGAAGGAAGAAAGGATGGACCATTAAAAATCAGTATAAATATTTATGCAGGTGTGCATGTATATGCGGATGTTTCATTTTACAGTGGCTGGAAAAGTTCTCTTGAATATTTGTAAGAATGCATAGTGATGGCAGAATACCCAATAATATATGTATTAAAATGTTCCTGTGATGAATAAAGAAAGCTTCCAGAATGTGAATATGGTATGCTATTGATCTTCCAGTTCAGTTTAGAAATTATTGTAATAATATACACAAAATATACATATTACACATATGTAGATAACACAGATGTGCATATTGCACACATTTACATAGGAATCTACTGATTTTAACAAAATAGAGAAAAAATATTTGACACTGGAAAATATTCTCTCTCTCTCTCTCTCTCTCTCTCTCTCTCTCTCTCTCTCTTTCACACAAACACACACACAGAGAGACACATGCGCGCACACGCACATGCACACGCACAAACACAAACACACATAAAGACATACACATTGTGGAAAACTCCTGGGAATTCTTGGTTGTTTACAAATTCAGCATTCAAATGTTTTTTATTAGAAAATTGTTCCAAGCACTAAATAAAATAACTTGTGGTAAGTAATAGGATTTGATTCTCAAGAGGTTCCACCCTGCAGAGAGATTCCTTAAAGCAGTCAGTCAGTATGATGATAATGTGAAGCCTCAATTGCTTGAAACAAATTAATAATAAACAAAGATGGTATTTGAGTAGAAAAAATCATCTAAGAGGTCAACACCAGCCTCATTTTTGTGAATTTAGTAAGATATGTAGTAAGAAAGAACAGCTAACAGAGTTAGAAGCTCAACCAAATTCTACTCTTCATTTTGCAAGCTCAAAAGTGGCATGAACCAAACAAAGCACTGATGGATGTTTGTGTGTATGTGTGTGTGTAGTCTAAGCTCTGTTTTCACTCCAGGGGAGTAGAAACTCAGAAAACATAAGAAAGAAAAGTTAGCATTCTTTCTGAGCACCAACCTGCTGCTAAGCTGGTATTTTGTATTGATTTTTCTTGAAGCCTGTAATCTTGAAAGCTTGTAACAGAGGATGAGGTAAATATCATTTTATTTGCTCAAATAGGTTTAGATTAGATTGAGATGAAAAAGCTAGGGACAGGCCAAATTAGGAATGAAAGCAGCAATTACAGATTATTGTTTCCAACAGTAAGTAGCATAGGTTACTTCACTGATGAAAAGAATGGCTAAAGCAATCAGTAGTTGCCTTTACTTTAAAATAATATTCATAAATAAAAGAATCAATGAACTACAGAAAACATATAGAACATTATACTCTATATTTGTTAATTTGTATATAGCTTTTGTTCCCAAAATCCTTCTCTGAGATTTTTCAAGAAGCATGATTTTAATTTATAGGTAGTCCTCAACTTACGACCACAATTCAGCCCAATTTTTTTTGGCTAAATGAGACATTTGTTAAATGAGTTTTGTCTCATTTCGTGCACAGTTGTTAAGTTAATCACTGCTGTTGTTATGCTAGGACCAAAGTCATGGTTGACTTAGCTTGTCAGAATTTCACAAAAGGTGAATGTGATGACCCGGGGCATGGCACAAAGGCAACACAGTCAGATAATCAGTAGGAGTCCCTTTATTAGCTCCAACTTTGCTCCCAATGTCCTGGTTACCTTCTGGCTGGAGAAAAACTCTCCCAGGAACAGACTTTGGCTGCACAGAGAATCAAGTCCAAGATGTGGTCAACCAAAACTGTAACTATAAGTCCAATCAAGGCAAAATGATATAATTAGTCCGGCAGGGCAGGAGCAAGAATTCCAGACATGAAGCATGGCAATAACTCAACACAAGTGGGAGTACACCAGGAACACAGATAACCAAAGTCAACACAAGGTAAACTCATGTTTGCTCCCACACTCAACATGCATCTCTTTTAAACTCTCTTCCCAATGGTGGCTAATGAAGGAAATCAGGGCCCTTTCCTTCCCCATAAGCCACACAACCCATGTTGCTCTCTTCACTGTTCCTCCCTGCATGCCTTAGGATGAAGAGGGGGTGCACCTGGGTCTTCTCTGAACTCCATCTCCCTTGTTCTACCTCTTACCTACTCTGCCCAGCCAGACTTTGCCCTTCTCCAGTTTCCTCCACAGCCAAAGGAGCCACACACTTCCACTCCCTGTCAGCTGTTCATCTTCCTTCTCGAATTAAGACTCCAATAGGGGCATGACAAAAGCTGATCACATGTGCCGGGGACACTGCAACTGTCATAAATGTGAGTCAGTTGCCAAGCATCTGCATTTTGATCACTTGACCCTGGGGATGCTGCACTTACGTGCACTTATGGTTGTAAGGGTGAAAAATGGTCATAAGTTACTTAAGTTACATAAGTTACGGTGCTGTTGTAACTTCGAAGGGTCACTAAATGAATTGTTGTAAGCCGAGGACTACCAGAATAACCATTAAGGATGATATCAGCTGATAGTGCTGCACTACTGCCAATGCTTCTTTTTAATGCATTTTATTAGGCAAAGATTGCATAAAATCCAGCCCCAAACAGAAGAATATTGCCAGTTATTTAAAAGATATTCCTTCTATAAAATAGATTTAGGGGAAGGAAAGAAAGAGTTAGAAAGGAGGGATATGTGTGGAAAAGCTTTGCAGTGATGCTGACAAAAAGGCAGAGAATTTAAAAGGCTTAACCATGTCTTATCTCAAAGTCTGTTTTATTTCTTCATCTTTTGAGCACTTCAAACATATGAGCTGTTATTCCATCTTTAGATCAGTAACTTTGAATTGTTCTACCTGTCATTCCACAGTGACTAGCACAGCAAGATGTCATATAGTGATTGTTTGCACTTTCATTCTTTCACATTAAATGGCAATCATCTGGCCTTTTTGATTTGTTTCTTTTATTTAGCCCTGAAGTTTTTACACTAGAATCTCATTAAACTGAACTAGTGTACTCCTGTCAAAAAACTAATGGAAAAAAAGTTTAAAAGAGAAATGTTTCACCTGCATTGTCACTTACTGAAAGAATTGCATTTATCAAGATTTGGACTGTTTACCATTTTTTCCCTTTTGTATCCATTTGGCATGCCTACCTTTTCTCATGATTTAATGCCTAGCGTAATCCTCAAATTTAGAATGATTTGACAAATGAGAAACCAGATTAAAAAAGAAGAAGCAAAACTTGTGTACAGTGATAAAGACAGATATTGTGGCTTATTCAAATGTGTCAAATATTTGACGCATGTTAAAATCATCTGCGAAACATTCTTTTTCTACTTCTCTGAGAAAAAAACCCTATCATAATACAGAAAATTTGCTAACCTTATGCCAGTCAGAATCTGCCCTTCCATTATGGCAGGGTTTCCCAACCTGTGAGGTGTACCTCCCTTGTGGAAGTAAAAATAGAGTCCAAGAGAGATGTGAACAATCTTTTAGTTTTATATCATTACAATGTCCACTATTTCCAATGTTTCCTTGTGTTGTTTTCATTGTTCACTTGTATTCATTTATGTGTTTGGATTATTAGGGGTGTACATTAGGATTACACTAAGGGAAGTGTGATGGCCAAAAGTTTAGGAACCCTAGCACAATGGAAAGTAAGACAGATTCCAGAATTCATTGATGTTAGAAGTAAGCTGGTGCAGTAGTTAAAACATGTGCTGACCAGTTGGCAGAAATACTTACAGAGCTGTTCAATCTATCTTTAACACATGCCATCATCCCACAATGCCTGAAGGCTGCAACCATCATCCCTGTTCCCCCAAAAAACAAATATAAACACTCTCAATGACTATAGGCCCATAGCGTTAACAAGCTCCATTATGAAGGTTTTTGAACGACTAGTCTCACAGCACATCAGAGACTGCCTCTCACCCTCCTTTGATCAACATTAGTTTACTTATAGAGCAAACCGATCTACAGAGGATGCTGTGGCCATCACACTTCATAGAGCTCTGAGTCATCTGGAGAATAAACAGAGCTATGTGAGGATGCTCTTTGTGGACTACAGCTCTGCGTTTAACACTATCATCCCAGATATACTAGTAAACAATCTATATAATCTGCAGGTCCCCACCCCCACGTGCTCCTGGATTAAGAACTTTTTGACAAACAGACCACAGTCTGTTAGACTTGGCCCCCACCTTTCTTCCACTATTACTCTCAGTACTGGTTCCCCCCAGGGTTGTGTCTTGAGCCCCCTGCTCTATGCCTTGTACACCTTTGTCTGCTCACCAAGCCACGCAACAAACACCATCATAAAGTTTGTGGACGACATGATCGTGATTGGTCTCATCTCCAGAGAGGATGAGATGGCATATAGGGCACAAGTAGAGAACCTGTCTATCTGGTGTTCACAGAACAATCTGTCACTAATCTGTCCATAAAACCAAAGAACTGATTATGGACTTCAGGAAACATGGACAGGACCATGCCCCACTCATCATCAATGGAGAACGAGTGGAAACTGTCCCTACGATCAGATTCCTTGGCATCCAAATTTTAGTTGATATCTCCTGGCCCCCCTAATACCAAGGCCATAGTGAAGAAGGCTCAGCAGCAGCTGTACTTCCTGTGGGTTCTCAGGAAGAACAATCTGGATAAGAAGCTGTTGCTGGCTTTCTATAAAGCCTCTGTGGAGAGCACTCTGACATATTGTCTGGGTGTGTGGTATGCAGGCTCCACAGTTGAGGACAAGAAAACTGTACAGAGGGTGATAAACACAGCTCAAAAGATCATTGGTTGCCATCTGCCCTCCCTGGAAGACTTAGCCAGGTCCCGCTGCCAAAGCAGAATCCAGGCCATTATAGAAGACCCTTCACACCCTGGCAATTATCTTTTTGACCTGCTGCCGCCTGGACAGCATTTTAGGTCAATAAAAATCCCACACCACTAGACTAACAAATAGTTTCTTTCCCTGGGCCATCTGAACTGCAAAAAAACATGAAGTCACTACCTTATTAAGATGTGAAAAGATGTGAAATCTCAATACCCCATTCAGATGTATAATAACATATTACAGTACAATCCATCTCTTGTGTATTATACTCAGCTAAGTGTTACAGTCAGTGTTGGAGGTATATTTTGTGTACATTTCATGGAGTTGTTTAGATATGGCACAATTTGTGTATATTTATAGATATTGTACTCTCAAATTGCAAATGGAGACGTGGGTACTCTATTTTTCTTATCTTCATTTTTAAGTGCTTTGGTTTTATTGTATTGTGAACAGTTGCTGGGGTGCATCCAAGGTTTCATTATACTTGTACAATGACAATAAAGTTCTTCTAATTCTGGCAAAAAAAATTGCAAAGCAGAGAATGACACCCCCCTGACAATAAGCAAACATTCTAGTTGTTTGAGGAAGATTCACTTTAATTATCTAGCCACCTACTTAGTCCACTTCAGAATAAAGAAAAGTAAAAGATGTCATGGAACAAATGTCTTTCACTGTTGTGTAATTTTAATATTAATGTTAGAATTCTCCCAAGTTAAAAAGCTTGTGAGCTTTTATGTACAATAATATTTTGCAGACTCATAAAAGAATGGAATAGAAATAACCATATATATCATGTATATTAATTACACAGACACAAACATGCATACATATATATATACATACATACATACATACATACATACATAGTCACTTTGCAGCAAGATAGGCAAATGTAATACATACATAAATAATGAAAATATTGATTAGATTTATATGCTGCCCATCTCACCCAGAGGCAGCTAGTTTAGATAATCTTTTAAAACACAAATATACAGATACAGGCTGTATAGGACATAAATGAGTAGTAATTTTTTTTATCAGTATAGAATTTCCTGTGCATTAAAAAAACACTTTGCAATTGTTTATAAGTCTATCTGGAAAACTAATGGCTTTTATTGATACTTCTCTCAGTTACAACATATGGAATAATTCCTGCATAATTCACATTTAAGACCAAACCAGATTTGGTGCAATTACAATCAATTTGGATGTAATGACATCTGGAAATTTGTCTCTTAGGTTTAGTAATTAGCATCTTAATTAAATAAATTATGCATGCTTAATTAAAGAAACCAGTAGTATCTTGGCTTGTTGCAGGCCTGGGGCTGTTGATTTCCTTCTAAATTCCTTTTGCAGCACCACAGAAAGATCATTGGTTATTCTGTCTATTGGGAATAAAAAAGCTCATTATATATGCAAGATCTAAAAATTCATTTTTTCCTCTCCAAATTACAAGGAGAACTTCTACATGTAGGAATTTGATATACTGTATGAGGGGCAGAAAAAGTCACACAGGACAGGTTTGTTTAATCTGTGGCACCAAGGAGAATGAGAAATATAGCCATTCAATAAAAATCTTCTTTTATCTTACGCTGCTGCACTGATAGATAAGAGAAATATATCATGTGGATTCTTCTACGGGTTGCAGAAAATAAGATAAGACCCTGCAAAATACTAGCAAATTAATCCCACAGAAATTACTAACCATTTTGTCTAAAAATCCAAAAGCCAGTAGGGATAATGTAAAGGTCACCTTTACTATGAATGCTTAGGATTTCCTTGCTAGTTCAGTAGCATACACTATATACTGAAAGTTGATTTAAAAATAATTTCCCCAGTAATCCTGAGTATGCTTTATAGACATAGCCAAGCCATACCCAGATTCTTCAAAGAATCTGTCCTCACTTGTCCCATAAAAAATTAGATCACCTTTAGCCTTCACTTTCACCTCTGTTATAAATTACGGTTGGGATGAGAGTGATGAGCGAACTGGCATGCTGAAATAAAATTGTTCTTGGATATGATGCAGAATGTCAGTTTGCTGTGCTCTGCCTTCATGTCCTTTAAAAAAAATGTAATCATGAATATTTTTCTGATCTTGAGAGATATACATATTATTTTTGCATCTCCAAGGAACATTGGAAAGTAAAATAGTGGCAGTTTTATTTATTATGAGATTATAATGAAGTGCAGTACCACATAGAATAAAACAAAATTTTCGATTTAATACTACATTGCAATAAATTATAACATAATAATATAAGGAGCCTCTAAACAAACACAAACTTGTCATAATTATGAGATGTGTTTTATACCAGAGCATATGTTTTGTCCATTAGAGGCTTTCCAGGACTCAAAAAGCAGAATTTTTCCATAAACCTTCCTGTCTTATCCTTTTATTTCAGGCTAATAAACAAAATGTTAGGTGTCGCTTCCTGATTTTTTAAAAAATTGCCATCAAATTGTGATTTAAAAAAAAGAGAGAGCAAGGAATGAAATAATGATAAATCTAAGTGCTAGTGATATTCAAACACATTGTCAATTTGGTACAATATACTGTACTATGAGAAAACTACTCATGCTATCAGGAATCTATAGAAAGAAAAATTAGAAGACAGTTGAATAAGTAATATCCCTTTTGTGTGATTTTTGTCATTTTTTCCCTTCATGGATAAATCAAACCATCCTGGACATCCAATCGGCATTGATCTCAACTATATTCAGAATTAATTAACCTGTTAATAAAGGAATAGCAATAACATTTAAACTTATACACAGCTTCACAGTGCTTAATTGCCATTGGTTATTGCCCCCAATAATCTGGGTCCTCATTTTACTGACCTCGGAAGGATGGAAGGCTGACTAAACCTTGAGCTGATAAGGATCAAACTGCTGGCAATCGGCAGAGTTAGCCTGCAATACTGCATTCTAACCACTGCGCCACCCAGCTCATGAAGGAATTCCTTGCTTTTGCACCAAGAACATTCTTGGTGAAGAGGTTAAAAAAGTCAAGATGTGACTGCAATCATATGATTGAAGCTCTAAACCTTTTAAAAATGCATTGCAAATGTGACACAGGTAAAAAAAATGGGATGGGTCTTTGATTGCGTGATCTGACTCTTAGATGAGTTTTTGACTTTGACTGATGCTTCTATCTGACATCAGAGCAACTTTAATAGCCTCAAAAATAATATCAGGATTATTTTATATAGAATCCGAAGTGCAAATGTAAAAAAGAAGTTAAGCATGTGACTTCCATCCAATTCTCTGTATTTGCAATGGGCTTGTAACTTTAAAAAAGTCCATTTGGGATCTGTATCTTTTATAATGAATATACCACTCCATCAAAACTCAACAACAATTAGGTTGAAATAAAAAAGCTGCCTTTAAAAAAAAATACAGTCTCTAACACCCAAGTAGACACAGTCTTTTCAGTCATCCATCATAATGTTTCTATTTCACAGAGAACAGTTCCTTAAATTAAAGACCCTGGGAGGTTAGTAAATCTGAGCCCTCTCAGAGAAGGAAAGAAAGAGAATGCCATGTCAGGAACCTTCACTTCTAAAACAATAAAATAAAAAACTGAATGATTCCTGTTATTGAGTTTGCCGTGGCACCACCTGAATTTATCTTAGGGAACCTATAACACTGATGCTATGGATCTGCATATTTACTGCATTGCAACTGTAGCAGCATCTTTTACATGACAAGCCAGACAGAACTGGCTTTGATTTTCCCTATCCTAGAGCAAACTTCCCTCTAGTACATAAGCATTGAAATGAAGGAGTCTTCAGTTCATCTATACCAGGGGTGTCAAACTCGTGTCATCACGGCACTGTCACGTGATGCATCAGGACTTTCCCTCCTCTTTGCTAAACCGGGCGGGAGTGGGGCCATACAGCCTGCGGACCATGAGTTTGACACCCCTGATTTATACTGAAGGTCAGATAATACTGCATATGTTTGATTTTTAATTTACAAGCCTACTCCTCTTGCCAAAGTGATCTTCCACAAAACTATTTTACATATGATGAAACCAATGTTGCTGTTTTGGCTTCCGGTTCCAATAGTAACAACTTAGCAGAAACTGTGATAGAAATGAGCAGCCTTTTGAGGCCAATGAAATGATAGGAATTTTGAAAGTGTAATGAGATCTTTTTACAAAACGAAGGCCACAGGAGGGAATTAACATTCCTTACATGGCTGTCATATCCATGACCCACCTAGTAAGTCACACAATACTCCGTTTTGCCTTACTTAGAAGTTTACCCTACCTCTTTCTCGAGCACAAATGTTTTCTACCATTCCAACTTATTTTTAGTTTAGCTGGGTGGACATAATTCCATTTTATTTTCTTAAGCGTGACTACAAGGCCATTGTGGAGTCCAGAGACATTCTTGTTAATAAAAATAATCAAAGGTGACAGTTTCAAGCTATATTGGGGACCTGACATTGAAAACTATTCTATCTGTCCTATAATATGATAGACTAGATAGAGAGAACTGTTTGCAGTCATACCTGCTCAGGAGGCATGAGGGGTCTATAAGACAAATCTTCTTGAGACTTTTCTACAACCCTCCAAAGAGCCCCAAAGATGCTTTTATTAAGTGGCCATTGGCCTGCCAAATCAGTGCTGACTGTGCAATTGTCTGTGTTATTAAAACAGTATTTTAATTAAGAAAATAGGAATTCTGATTTGGGGAAATATTTGATTTTATGGTAACGTTTTTACTCGGAAAATTGCTCAGAATAGGTAGTATAAAGATGATACAAAACTAACATAATCTGAAACAATTTAAAGTCATTTCAAGAAGAGATATTCATGAGGATTACATTGCCTATTTACAGAACAAACAGCTTATTGAATTCTCAGTTAATCCAAATATTCCTTATCAGTTGTGCAGTGCACACAGTGAACGACGAAGTAAGAATGCAACTTATGTATTTCAATTGAATGGCAGACATGAATAACTGTTGGGCTTTAAATGATATAGTAGGCCAGGGGTGTCAAACTGGTGGCCGTGGGCCAGATGCATCATACCCACCCCAGTTCTGCAAATGGGGAAAATGTCGCAAAGCATCAAGTGATGGCATCATGACACAGCAATTTTGACACCCGTGCAGTAGGCAGTCAAGTTAATTTAATATCCTGAAGGTGTCAGTTCAATATATGTATCTCTTAGTTGGTACGATGCAAGTAACATTATGTGGTCTTGCACAATAGCCTCTAAATTGGAGGTGCTAGTTTGTTTGAGCATACCTGAGATAAAACAAAGCTTTGGTTGCACTTTTGACATGTTGATCAATCTCATTGATACAGCAACTTTGGGTGGTTTACAACATACTACAAAGTTAAAAAGTGCTTAAAACAATTAAAATTAGGAAAAAATGGAGAAGTTAAAAGTTAAAAACCAAGATGTTATGCAGATGAGATTGAGAATGTTCTCTGCCCTATTAGTCATCCACAACATAACAAGCCCCTGCCAGACCCAAGTGTTAGGCTCTTCTGGAAAGCCAAAACAGAGAGAGTAGTCCTCACCTCCAGTGAGTAGGAAGCCACAACAGAAAAAAATACCCTCTTCTTCTGGACCCTACAAGCCAAAATCCTTTGGGTGATGGGATCTGAAGTAAGCTCCTTCTATTACAGTAGAAATATCATCAGGATTATATGGTTCCTCATAACATAAAGGGCTTTAAAGGTAAGGACCAGCATTTTGAATTGGACCCAGAAGCAAATTTACATTCTATGTGGCTCATGGAAGAACAAATGCCATATGTGTCACCTAAGGAGCCATTACCATGAATATTCCAAGTGGCTGAGTATGAATAAGACAAATTACTTATTTACTTATCCTCTGTCTTACTAAAGTATGTGAAAGCCTAGAGTGCCATAATGGAGAATATAAGTCATTATCTAGGAACTTTTTGTAGTGATGATAACAACAGCATAAAAACTGTGATGTAGAATGTTAAGGATTAAATGGTAAACAACAGTGTTCTTAATCGTTTGCTGATAAAAGTCTGTATGTCAGATAATTTATTCTACTTTTACAGATTTATAAAAAGTATATTATAAAATAAGTAGACTTGCATTGTGCAATATTTTGAGCATACGTGGCATTGAAAATTATTGTGAAATGGTATTAGAACCTATAGGATGGCAGTAAAAGATTTTCAGAATGAAACTCTTAGCAAATGATTTGACTCTGAGCAAAAAGTTAGATAAGGTTAAGGAGTCTCGTTTTATTTTAAAAACAATGCTCCTACTGTAGAGATAAGTTATTGAAGCACTACAAGGCTAAAGTCCTAAAAATTCTTATGGGACTAGTTGTTAATCAAATTCTGAAACTCTAGATGGATAAAACATGGATAAAATTGTAATTGTAATTTGTGATTTAAACCTTATTTCAGAAAAAAAGCAACAAAGAACTTGATTAAAGGAAGAAATTGAAATCAAAAGAAGAAATTATACAGTCATAAGCTAATATATGTTCAACTATGATATTTGTTTCTAGAATTGTTCATCAAGTCAAGCACTTTACAACAGAATAACAGAGTTGGAAAGAACCTTGGAGGTCTTCTCGTCCAACCACCTGCTCAGACAGGAAACCATATATCATTTCAGACAAATGATTGCCCAAACTCTTCTTTAAAATGTCCAGTGTTGGAACATCAATAACTTCTGAAGGCAAGTTGTTTTACTTATTAATTGTTCTGTCAAAAAATTGCTCCTTAGTTCTAGGTTGCTTCTCTCTTTGATAAGTTTCCATCTATTGCTCTTGTCCTGCCTTCAGGTGCTTTGAAGAATAGGTTGACACCCCTCTTCTTTGTGGCAGCCTCTTAGATATTGGAACACTGCTATCATCTCATCCCTAGTCCTTCTTTCAGTTAAACTAGGCATATCCAATTCCTGCAACTGTTTTTTTTAGCCTCTAGTCACTAATCATCTTTGTTGTTCTTCTCTTTTTCTAAAGTCTCAACATCTTGGCAACATAGCAACCAAAACTGCATACAGTATTTCAAGTCTGATCCTACCAAGGCTATATAAAATGATACTAACAGTTCACATGATATTGATTAATACAGCCTAGGACTGTGTTGGTTTTTTTGGCAGTTGCATCAGACTGCTGACTCATATTTAAGGGATTGTCTACTAGGACTTCAAAATCGTTCTCTCAATTACTATTATTGAGCCAGGTACCACCTGTATTATATATGCGCATTTGGTTTTTCTTACCTAAATGTAGAACCTTACTTTTTTCATCATTGAAACTTTTTGATTAGAATATTATTAAAGCAAGATGCATTTGAAGGCAAATACTTACTTTACTAAATCAATATACTGTAGTCATTTTAGTTAAAAAAAAGTAAAGAAAAAAAATCCCAGTTGTTATGTTTATACTGAATTCTACCAAAAAGAGAAGCAGGACTAAATCTGTACTGCAGATCTAAAGATGAAAGAACAAATAACTGACACAAAGCCCCGAAGACCAATTAAGAAGGTACTTGAATAGCACAAGATTCCATTGGCTTCCTATAGATAAACATATCTTTGGATTTATTATAATTACTTTTAAAGCCAGAGAGGATCCAGAAATGATTTATGAAAACAGTAATAGCTAGGAATGAAATATCAGGATGGACAGTAAAAAGAAAATATCTTCTACAGGAGTAATTTATGCTCTTGATTATGAGTGTGAACAATGATACAAGAGTCTGAACATTCCTTGAAACTTAATCAAGTATTTTGCACGCTAATTGTAAAGTCAAGAGTAGAAGTAGGGAACTCTGTACTAAGTGCTCTATTAAATTGAAAAGGGATGTAGATTACACCATACCTTTTTAAAATAAAGAAATACTATTTTCAAGGATGCATAAATAGTTCACAATCATTCTCCACTCCTATTGTAGCCTATACTCCTAAATTCAAATCAGTTGGTTATTATCAAATACTATCTTCATATTAAGAGAGGTAACAAGGGTATAACTCTTAATCTTGTCTGGCCAATACGTTGATCTTATAAAATCTTCATGGAACAGTTTCTTAAAAAATGTCTTTGTAGTATTTTTTTTTATCTAAGGCAAGCATTTTAAAGCAAATCTATTTTCAATGCATTTTCAATTGCTGTGCTTTGGTTCATATCAGATAAAACTTTAATTGAAAGTTCTTTTTGTCACATTGGAAAAGTTAAACAGAATGATCCTAGAAAAAAATGAAATTATTAGAGATGTTCCTAAATAATTAATTTCACAAATCTTGATTAATCATGTATATTTTAAGCATTAAATCCTTATTAATGTTAGATTTCTCACATTTGCCTTCTGGTTTTCCACAGAATTATCTTTTTTCAACCTCAAAAACTATAGCACATCTGCTTATAAGAATATGTATATATATATATATATAGAGAGAGAGAGAGAGAGAGAGAACATCTGGGTTCTCGTTTTTCTCAAATATACATCTTTTTAGATATATTTTTGACCTTTATGCTGTCTTATGAAAATTAGATTTTAATGCATTTTGGTTCCTCTCCAAGTTCAAAAGATTTAAATGTAGTAAAAAAAAATGAAATAGCCAAATAGTTCTATTTTGCCATCTAGTTTTAAGTTGGGCATAAGTTGTCTCCTTGTTTATAGAAATGTCTTGCAACTGAATTTTAGCTTTTCCTCAAGGCTAAAATATGACTAACTGCAGATCATTTTTCATCTCAAAAATAGTGGCAGTGATCACTATCTACTATCATATTTCTTCAGTGATCTGCACCAGAGTGCTATTGCTAGGATATTACTAACTTCTTCAAGGGAGAAAATTAGAAAAGTATAACAAAACATCATTTAAAAAAATCCTGTAAACATCAGTAATGTTATCTAAAAATAATAAAAGAATTCCATTTTATTGGAAAGGCACATTAATTGAATGGGGAAAATATCAAGAATATAAGACCTACATAATGACCAAATTAAAGCCCTATCTACTTCAGTAATCTATTTTAACAGTGGTCAAGTGGTCAAGATATTAGCAAGAACCTCACAAGCATTTGCTATAAAGAGTAGAGATAGGCTAATATGTCAATCTTGATTTCCATCAGCTTCTTGTTTTTCTGATCTTGACTATACCCTATAAAGTTTTTCAATATAGTAAAAGTATACAAAATTAAAAAGATAGAAAGTAAGAAAGAGATAAGGAATGAAAAGAAAAAAAAACCACACAGTTATGCCTTTCACCTTTATTTCTATCAAATGATTATTATTATCTTGTTCTTTTCTCCATCTTCTTTGACTCCTTTAATTCCTCACAATCTTAATAATTACATTTTACAACAAATTCTGCCACAGAAATTATATTATTTAATTCAGTATATATGTTAAACAAAATCCTACCCAAAATTTATACATATATCTTTTACTCCCTGTATTTTTGTGTTTCTATAATATTTACATTTCAATAGAGCAATTGCTAATAACTAAATTTTTCAAGAAATTTTCTTGATATAGTATTTTTATATGTGTTCTTATTGTATACACATTGTGAACTACCAGCTACCAGTAGAATGGCATGTTTCTACTTATCCCTTCCTGAAAACATTGATAACTAGGAGTAGTAAAGTTCATAAAACTAAAGAATTGTAGATCATACAAAAATAGAAACAGAAATCTAAACTATTATTTCAGAATGTTGACATTCATAGTACATTTTTGTTTATATACAGATTTTAATATTATACCATTATTTTACTTCTATTCTTGTACTTGGCTCTCTCTTTTTTGTGCCTTTTGTGTTGGCTTCTGGTGAATGCCTGCAGTCCCTATATTTTTCTGGGCAAGATTTTAAAAGTAGTTTGGCATTACCTACTTCCTAGGGGCTGATAGGGTGTGACCAGCCCAAGTTCATCCAACCTAAGGCAGAACTAGAACTCATAGTTTCCTGGTTTCTAACCCAATGACATAATCACTTATCCACTGGTTACTGTTTATGAATAACTATACATGATTCTTCATATCTTTATTTTATTTTTCAAATTTAAATCCCTGAAATGTTCAGGATTTCTCTGTTATCATATTAATGATGTTTTCCTCTATAACTATGATTGGTGGACTTTCTGCATTTCTCCACTGCAAATATGCCCTGATCATTTTTTTTGGCCATGTCCTCATTATATTGCCTCATCCCAACATCAGATTGTCTTAGGTTGTCCTCGGCTATAAAACAGATAAAATATATTTTTCTCTCTTAAATCAATAAAATCCTGTGGTAATTACAAAATGACGTACTTCACCACTTACTATACTAAGTCAAGTGACCTGTTGATAGCTGTCTTCCAGCACAGTGCTTCCAAAGAAACAGTAATTCCTCCCCCCCTTGACTCAGTTGGTTCTTCCCTGGAGAAAAGGTGATTAAACTGATAGAAAGTTAATTGCAGGATAGGCACATTGCTTTTATTCAATGGCAGTCAATAGAGTCTGTGTGGCCAGGAATCAAGAAGAGAGAAAGAAAGACCAGGGGTGAGAAAGAAGAACTGAGGTAGATGGGCCATAAATGAATGAGAAACAATATAAGGCAGGCAGGCAGGGAGGGAGGGAGCAAGGAGAGATATATCCTAGTCCTTGGCTATAGTGAAGAGTGAATTCTTGCTCATGCTACCACTTTGAGTTGAATTAATGAACCCAAACAATTTCTTTTCCAGAGTGGAGAACAGAGGTTTTGCACGAAGCTGAAAGTATGCGACAGAAAAACTGTGTTCAAACAAACTGCTTGCAATGCCAGAAAGAGAATTGATACTTGTATGCACAGAATGTTTGTGTGAGTCTGTATTGCAGGTTGCTTCATGATCGCTATCATTTCCTTCTGCTTAGCTTTTATTTATTTGGAGAAAGGGCACAGAAGTTCAGAAATGTCAGACTCTGTTCCTTTCCCACATCATTATAGAGATATTTTCTCTTCAGCTTGTGCTCTTCAGGTTTTGAAGGCAACAAACCAATTGTTTTCTTTGAGAGTGAGTCTGGTTGAGGGAGTTAAAATATTGGAGAAGGAACAAGGAGACTTGGTTTAAAAACCATCCTTAGCTATGGAAATGCACTGGGTGACTTTTGGTCAAACACTTTCTTTCAGCCCAATGTACATCACAGAACTGCTGCTGTGGGTCGTTGAGTTCTTAGAGGAAAGGCACAATATAAATCAAATAATAAACAAAATATCATGGCCTGCAGGACAGTACCATTCACAACAAGTCACAATAAATGTAGTGTTTTGCCAGTTTCAAATGTGGCTTGCTATAAATAAAGACAGAGCCCAGGTATTTGCTTCAATGAGCTCTACATGTTTATTCAGCTGAATAAATGGCCCCCCCAGAGAAAGACAGAACCCTGAACACACTTTGACATTCATATTTATAAGTTTGCTACATTGTCTACTTCTCCACCCAAAAAGAGTGGTACACTTCACTTTAGACAAGCTGGCAAACTCCAGATAAGATAAAGAAATACAGAAATAGTCAACCACCTCTCTTGGAGGTCTTCCACTGATATTGGTGTCATCTCAGAGACATTGGGTGTTTCCTGAGGAAATTTCCATGACTTTAAAGGCCTGCAGAGGCAATAGTGACATCAGCACATATGTTCCTTCAAGACTATCAGTTGAAACATTAGATTCCTGATCAATAGTAGGCTAGAGATAAACAGTGATGACAGCTAGTTTTATGCTAGTATAGTTTTTTTGGGACTCAAGAGTGGATAGACAGCATTTTAAGTCAGCTAATGGGAAAAGACCTGAGTGCAAGATAAAATACAGTAGTAATCAGCTTACTGACTGGATTTCAACAATGAATGATAAATTGTAGCATTATTCCATTATGAACACATCATCTAGATTATTTGTTGGGTGAGATGCAAAACTTATTGTTGTCGTGACTAGAGTATGAGGGCTCTTTCTCTTTACCGGGTTGTTAGGAAATGCAGGAACAATCTTTTATTTAATATGCAGCTTGGAAAATAAAACTTTTAGAAAACTTTATTCTGTCTTCTACTCAGCTTGTGGTTTTCTATCTGCCTTGGAATCAAGCGTAGTTTGTCCATGGCTGCATGATAGGCAGCAGGGATTAGAGGAATCTCTTCCATGAAAAAAAAAGCAATAGAGATATATTTTAAAGAACTTTGATTTCACAAGATACAATGAAAAATTAAACAGAACTGTTCTGGCTGTTGCAATAAGGTTGTACTTAGGAAGAAAAGAGGAGACAAGAGACAAATAAGGGTTTGCCCAACTTAGAGGCCTAATAAACCCAACAGGACGAGCAGCTTAGAATGAAGGTTGTCAACAATACAAGGGCATACTTTGACTTTGGAAAACCTACCTTTTGTTCTGAGCTGAATCTGAGAGTGGGCAAAATTCATTATTTTCTCATTTCGTATACAAAACCAAATAGGTATTTTCCAGTTGAAAGAAAATAGCTAAAGGGTCTGGAATACTGACAGCAATCTAGGGACATAAGACGTATTTGTATAGTATATGAATGGTGAAGCAATGTAGTCTGGCCAATGCAATCTAGCCATCTGTTTTCTGCAGCTGCAGTTCCAGTTATAGCTGCTTACTGGAATTAATATGCCAGACAAAAACAAGGCAAGGGGAGAGAAGGATGTGGAAAGAAAATGCCATTTCCCTTTCTATTAGGTTACCTATGGGGCTTAGTGGCAAGGACTAGGGGAAGAGAGACAAAAAACACTCAGACTAGAGCCATCAAACTACAAGGAGCACTGCATTATTTTATGTTCAACCATAGGAATGTATTTATCCAGATGCACAATGAAGATGGAAATTAAACAGAGAAATTCTTTCTAACCTTGAGCCATTTATAAGTTAATGAGGTTGACCTTGTTTAGACAGATCATCTTCTGTATTAATTTGTTTAAAAATAACAGTTCAGCCATTTTTGCTGTATGATTGTTTTAAAAAAATATGCTATTACTGGTTTAATTATCATTGCTAAGGATTAGGGGGATTCTAGAAGGGATTGAAGAATTTCCCAATGCTTTGGTAGGTAGTTCTATGGATTGCTTAATTAGTCATTAACAATAGTGATTTGGACTTCTGGTTCGAAGGGCTTCAGCAACAGACAGAAATCCACGATCGTGCGTGGTTTCTGTCTGAGCTCACCGCTGGAACGTCCCGAGCCGGCTGGTTTCAGGGCTAAGCCACCCTGTAGAGGTGGTGAAGAGGGGGGAGACCATCAGCAGGGCCGAGGAGAGCTGCATCTCTCCTCCTCAGCTGGCCATTACTCCCTTTCCCAAAGGCGGTTGCAGCAGTGGTCAGAAATGGCCACCACAAAGAAGAACTCGACTGGAAAAGAATGTGCAGGAGGAAGATAAGAAGTGAAAGTTTTGGCTGACCGGGTTAAATTGTAAAAGTGACAACCAAGGTACCCTGGAATTTAAACTTACAAAAAATAACATCGCTCCCAAAGAAGAGTCAGAAGCAGGGAAGGAAAGTGAAAGGGAAAGGTTTGGCTTTCTTCTTCTTCTCTCTCCTTCCCTATACTGACAACTAAGAGACTTAAATTAGAAATTGGAAAAATCCGCTTTGACATTAATAGGCAATTAAGCTGAAAATAAAACAAAATGCCAAAGGGATAATAAAGATTTCTGGACATTAAAAACTTTCTTTTTCATAAGCAGGAAGGGAGAGAAAAAGAATAAGGGCAGGATCTGGAAGAGGGAGGAGACTGCCTGGAATTAAAAAGAATCTACAGTAAAACTTTAACAAGACTTCTAAAAGATACATTTTAACTGAAACTTTGCAACTAAATAGTAACCCCAGGAAGAGAAAGTGAAAAAAAGGAGCAAAAGAGAAATGCCATATTTCTTTTTGGGGTGGTTTTCTTTTTCTTTTCTGGGTGGTTGTTTAAAAATTTATACAATGGCACCACTTCTGGATGAATTGAAAATGGAACTTAAAAAGTACAAAGAAGATGCACAAGAAGGGAAGGGTTCTTTTGGCTTCGTTTTTCAATTCTTAGAAATGGAGATTTGGAACGATGAGAAACAACAAGAAAAGACTGCAAAACAAGAAGACTGGGACAAAGAAGAAGCCATCTTTAATGAACAAGTAATTCTATGTGGGGAAGAAAAAGGAAAGGTGGGGGGAAGAGAATGGAGAATTTAAGACTTAAAAGAACAACCAAAGAAAAGAAAAATAATTCAAAAAATAAGTATAATACTGGAAAGCAACAGAAAAGGGGAATACAGAAGAGAGAAATAGAGGTAGAGAGACAAGGGGTAAAAGGGGGAGAGAGAAGAAGAGAGGGAAGAAGGAAAGGAAAAGAAGTTACAAAGGACTGGAGCAAGACATAGAGAAACAGGACCTATTTAGAGATAATGGGTGAAAATCTAACTGAAAAAGGGATTCTGTAAAGGTTCATAAGATTATATTGTTATATTAGTAATAGAAATAACTTTAGAAAATTGGAAACAACATATGATTAAAATGAGAGATAAAATAGTTAGTGTAATTTAGTGAAATGTTTGTGAATAAAATAAGTGAAATAAAATAAATGAGAAAATTGAATTAGGAAGGAACGGGAACATTTTAATTAGTTAATGTTTTATAAAATATAAGTGAAGGGGAGGAATTAACTATGGAAAGCTTATAATTGTTCCCATAGAAGTATGATATTTAATTGAAAAGTAATGTTAAAGATGTTAAGACTTTAATGAATATTAATATTAATGATAGAATTGAATTGGAATGGAATGTTGTTTTAATTATATACATTTATAATTGTTTTTCTTTTTTTAAGAATACAGTGTGTATTTTAAGAATGTACCAAGCAGAATCCGAATGGAAGTTATGTATTATATTGAATGTTACAACCTTAGGGAAAAGATATAAAGGCGTCATATTCCAATCAGTAACTACAGGAGAAATTTTGTTTAATGAGAAAAGATAATAGATAATTGAAACAGCACAGACAAAAAATATAAATACAATGATTTGAATTGAGATGAGATAATTAAAATAAAATTGAGAAAATTAAAAGAGGGGAGAAGCTATGCAGAAAATGTAAAATAGTAATAAGATATGGAATGGAATATAAAAATGAGCATGAACCTGAATTTGTGTCTGTACGAAGAAATGTAACCCGGGATTATGCTGCTTTCAAAAAAGATGTTTTATTTGTATTTTTTTTTCTCTTTGTAGAAACTCAAATAAAATTTACAAAAAAAAAAAAAAAGACCAATAGGAGGAAATCACATCTGTCAATGTGATTGATGCCAATCTTTGTTTGCCTACCCCAGTTAGCTCTTTACTGAGATGAAGAAATACAGGTACTCCATGATTAACTACCACAATTGTGACGAACAATTCTGTTGCTAAGCAATGTGGCCATTAAGCAAGATATCGCATGACCCTGGTGGACTTACAAACTCACCTAGATTCTGGTTGTTAATCAATTAGTCCATGAACAACAAAGAATGGTCATCCAATATCTAATTGAATTTTTTTAAAGAGTATGATGCATTACATTTCTTGGATTGTAATATAAGTTGTAATACAGGTTCTGCTAATGTTAGGCTATCATCTATAGGCTATCAAACCTTCCCTTTTCTGGAAATAAATTTATATTTAAAAACCCATCTCCCTGGCCAATGTTTTCCTAGCCTTCCTCCAAGCTTTTTATTACTTTTTAGTAATAAGTAACCTTACTTTTGATTTAACATATCAATTTTACATTTATTAATTACCAACATTCATTAAGTAACTGTCTACCTATCACATTAACTAGCTATTGTAATTGTTTAGTGTACTATTGCCATTGACCATGCCAGCCAAAAACTCCAAACCAATACAAAAGAAAAATATCTCTACCAATGACCTCCCAGACTCCTGCACATGTTTTAGATTTCTTGAAACCATCAATGAAAGCAAAATTTATATCAAATGCTGCCTGTGTGACAATCTAGCCCACACTGCCTGCTTAAATGCAAACAAAAGCCTAGCTGATATGGTTATAAATTCAGATACATTCTTTATATATGTCCATCATGTTCCCCTAAGCTAAACAAACTGAGTACCCTACCTGACAAAGTTGAAAGCATAGAATCACTTATTCACTCAATAGAAGAACACTTAGCAACATGTTTTGAAACAACTATTGACCTCACCCCTTTCCTAAGAGGTCTGTAGGGGGCATGCATAAGTGCACCAATGTGCCTACCATCCCTGTCCTATTGTTTCTTTTATTTTTCTTATATGTATCCATGTATTCATAACTATGTTTTTACTAATACCTATTATCTTGTAAGCAATTGACAAACAAAACTATACAAGCAAGCCTAATCTATCTTGAAAAAAAAAATACAGCACAGATAAGTGAGTATCTATCAGCTCAAAATCAAATCCCACAACAACCACAACCACTACCTCAACTACAATCACAACTACAACCAAAAATAACCACCAAACCACAGCCACAAACAATTACTATACCTTCAAATAATTCCACAAATAATATCTCCTTACTCCATGGAACGAGACACCATGGAACGTGAACAGAAACATCCAAATGCCATCTTATTTGGTCTCAAAGACACCAACGAATCAGACGACAACACCAAAGTTCGCAATATCATAAGCAACTCAAATATAACAAACATTTCTCTTGAAGATATCATTGAAGTAACCAGAGATGGCCCTGGGTGCAAATACAATGATGGCTCTGTGGCCCCAAGATTTTGTAGAGTTGTATGCAAAAATGAGTCCAGCAAACGCATATTCATTGATACAATAAACGACATTGCAAAAACCAATCCCAACCACAAAAAACTTTGCTCAAAACCAGACTTATCCATACTACAAAGAATCCGCTCCTGTGAACTCCAATCCAACATCACTTAAAACTAGGCACGCACACCCCAACTACCTCTATTCCAACCACAACTGGCCTTAAATGCAAGCTACTCAATGCAAGAAGCCTTGTAAATAAAATACCTGAATTTCTCCTCTTACTAAATACAGCTAAATTCGACATTATATTTGTCTGTGAATCATGGCTCAACGCATCTCTCCCTGACTCCCTTACCACAGTAAGAGACTTTCATGTTTACCAATCAGATCGTGAAATTCGTAGAGGAGGTGGTTGGTGTTCCTATCTTCTATAAAAAGTCCTTACATCTAAAAAATATCCAAGTTACCCAGGAGCTTGTTATTCCTGAGACCATTATCTGTGAACTATCCTTAAATATCACAATTCGATTCTTACTATGTTACAGAGCACCTGATTATGACATCGAACATGCAAACAAGCTAAATACACTACTAACGTGGGCAGCATCCTGTCCACACACTTTTATCTTTCTTGGTGACTTCAATCTACCTCATATTAACTGGACCCTTAACGAATGTACAACTGAACCCACACATGCAACCTTCTACAATGCAGTAACAAATCTGGGACCAGAACAACTAGTAACCAACAACACTAGACTTAACAACTGCCTTGATCTCAACTTCTGCAATAGTTTGAATTCAATTTACAGAACACAAATTAAAGAACCCTTTTCCAACAGTGACCACAACATGATTGACTTTTGTCTCAACATATGTCCACACAAAAATCATCACGACGGAATCTCCAATTATAACTTCATAAAAGGCAACTATGATCTTATAAACAACGATCTCTCATCCCTTGTTTGGCAATTTCTATTCTCTGGATGCAATACTGTAGAAGACCATCACAACATATTTTTACTTGAAATCAAAAGAGTCATCAAACTATATGTACCATTAACAACTCCCAAAATCAGAAAAAACAAATTACCCATAACAATACGGAAGCTTCAATCCAAAAAGAAATCACTTTGGCAGAAAAACAAATCTGGTCATGTTGCCAACTTCAAAAGCTGATACAAAAATTTATGCCACCAGATAAAAACTGAATGCACCAATTATCACATTAAACAAAAAGAAAACCTTCTACACACCAATTCCACACCAATTCCACCTGCGTTTCCTACAATTTTGTAAACAACAAACTAAAAGTCTCAAGGTCCATCCTACCCCTGAAAGGACCTAATGGTAAAGACTGCAACGACGACACTATTAAAGCCAACCTCTTTAACACATTCTTTGGCTCAGTATTTGTAAACAGCAATGGATCATGCCCAGTATTTCCTAGTCGAACCACAGACAACTACAATGATCTAATACATATTGATTTTACAGAAGACAATGTTGAAAAAGCACTATGCAATCTAAAACTATCTCTATCTATTGGACCGGACGGAATATGTGCCTACTTCTTTAAAAAGCTATCCACTGCCATAGCAGAACCTCTAAGCATAATCTTTGAAAAATCTTTCAGGACCAGCTCCTTGCCTAACCTATGGTCACAAGCCACGGTCATCCCCATCTTCAAAAAGGGAGACCCCAGCCTAGTTGAAAATTACAGATCAATCTCTTTATGTTGTGTCACCTGTAAAGTCATGGGATCAATTATTAACCAATCCATGATCCTCCACTTAGAAACAAACAACCTACTCTCTCATAAACAATTTGGTTTCAGGAAAAAAAAACTATCATGTAATCTGCAAATCTTACACTGCAAAAACATATGGATTACACAACTCGATCAGGGCAAAGCAATAGACGCAATCTACATGGACTTCTTTAAAGCCTTTGATTCAGTGGTACACAACAAACTACTCCTAAAACTAAAATCTTACAGTATCTCTGGACACCTGCATAACTGGATAGAAGCATTCCTGTCTAACAGACAACAAATGGTCAAAATTGGGAGTATCCTATCAAATTCTGTACCTGTCAACAGTGGTGTCCCCCAAGGCAGTTTCTAGGACCAACTCTTTTCATACTCTACATAAATGACCTCTGTGATCATATCAAGAGCAACTGTGTTCTCTTTTCTGATGATATAAAGCTATTCAACACCATAGACAATACTGCTACCCTTCAAAAAGATCTTGACTATGTATCAGAATGGTCAAACAAATGGCAACTTCAAATCTCAACAAATAAATGCTCTGTCCTACATATTGGCAAAAAAAAATCAGAAAATAAAATACAGGCTGAATAGTCAAGACCTTGTTGATGATCCAAACTCTGTCAAGGATCTTGCAGTACTCATCTCTAATGATCTAAGTGCTAGAGCCCACTGTAACTTCATAGCCAAAAAGGCGTTAAGAGTGGTTAACCTAATCTTACGTAGCTTTTTCTCTGGTAATATCACACTACTAACTAGAGCATACAAAACATTTACTAGACCAAAACTTGAATACAGTTCATCAGTCTGGAACCCACATTACGTATCTGATATTAACCACAGTTGAGAAAGTCTAGAAATATTTCACAAGAAGAGTTCTCCACTCCTCTACTCATTGCAGAATACCTTTTGCCACCAGACTCGAAATTCTAGACCTAGAAAACCTAGAACTACACTGCCTTCAGTCCGATCTAAGTATAGTATATAAAATCATACATTGCAATGTCCTACCTGTCAATGAATACTTCAGCTTCAACCATAATAACACAAGAGCAAACAATAGATACAAACTCAAGGTTGATCACACCAAACTTGATTGCAGGAAATACAACTTCAGCAACAGACTGGTCAATGTCTGGAATAATCTACCTGACTCTGTGGTTTCTTCCCCAAACCGCAAAAACTTTCACCTTAGACAGTCTACTATTGACCTCACCTCTTTCCTAAAAGGTCTGTAGGGAGCATGCATAAGCGCACCAACAGGCCTACCGTCGCTGTCCTATTGTTTCTTTTATTTTTTTTTATTTTTTCTTATATGTATTTTTCTTATATGTTATGTATTCATAACTATGCTTTTACTTATACCTATTATCTTGTAAGCAATTGACAAAATAAATAAATAAAGCTTTCCTCAGATCTGTTCTTCCAGCCTCTCTTAACAAATCTCACTTTTCCATTCTCTTCAGAATATAGAAAGGAGGTGCTTTGCAAACTATGCTGTGATTTGGCAGTCTTAATAGCTGCTATCACATCCAGCTATGAAATCCTGAGGTGAAGGACAAAATGGTGCCTCCCTTAATGTAATGGGCAAAAGATAATTGGCTCCTCAATATTTCCCACACTTCCAGTATTAGAGTGAGATGCTAACTTTGGCATAATTAGGGGGAGCAAGACATTTAGGGTGTGAGGCAAAGAGCTCTTTCTTTTAAATTATGCTGCTGGTCTTTATCTTCCAGCTTTTGTCATAAGAAGCAGTTTCTCTGTCTAATGGCACTTTTAAACAATTATTTTATCTAGGTTTTCATCATAGTAATGTTCTGTCAGATATCCTACTTTTCTTTAATGTGACTGACAGACTTCAATTAAAATATTGTGAATTCTAACTCTATGGAAGTTGGGAGCTTGCTATATTACAAGGGGATTGTAGTGCATAAAATACATTGCTTCCATATTCTGCCCACTGTGCTTTTGGGAAGCCTGTAATGTGAAGGTGAAAGCATTCAGTTGCAATTTGTCCCAACAGATGAAAATCAGAATATACTGCCTCTGCAGATGGAGGCCTCATCTAACAATTTAGGTATAAGAAATCAAGTGGAGACAAATAACTGGTTCACTTGTGGAATTCTGTTATATACAGCTTCATAGCCCTCTGCTGCCTATAGTTTAGTCTTCAGTGTATAGTATCGTTCCCAAGCAATATATTTAAGCAATATTATTGGAAAGGATCAGACAAGACAACAAAGTTTGTTTGTTTTTTAAAAGAGAAGGCAATAAACCCAACTAAAGCCTATTTAAACCAGTCCCTTAAGTTGCTGTTTTTGTTATTGCCATCCTGAAATTTACTTTATGTTGCTTGCATCCAGGAAAGCTTTTCGCCAGAAAAACAAGCTGTATTGAATTATCTGTTAAAAAATCTCTGCAAGATTACACAGATGTGTAAAGATTTTCTCAAAGACAAAAAAAAAAAAAAAACCCTAAGTGCCCCTCTATCAGAAGCTCCCTAAATTGTATCAAAACTCAGTTTATATTCCCACAGATGTCTAACAAGCTGCGTATATGGTCTTGGATTATAGACTGGGAAAAATCAATAACTCGCTGTCTCAAAGGCACCAATATAGATTATGAATCACAGCCAGGAAGTTGTCAGTGATCTCAGCTGCCAACAGTGCTTCGGTAAAGATATTTGCTATTTCATATTCTTTTAATATGGAGCTTTTTTATATGAAACAGAACATTTTGATCCTTCCCTCAACTCTCCCAAAAAGGTATTGGGACATTTTAAGGGGGTAGATAACAAAAGAGTGAGCATTCTTTTTTTTTTTTTGAAGATAAGTCTTTTCATCAACACACATTCCAAACAGCTTTTCTCTGCTTATTTAGTATACACTGGTTATACTTAGTGAGACTGATCAATATGTAATTGAGTTATATCACTCCTATGTCAGTAGCAAGGAATCAAAAGGTTATGCAATGCCAGAAAAAGGAAGCAACACTAAGACTTTTTTGTTTCTACTTAGATTTTTTTTTCCTGGAAACAACTGTATTTTGGCAATGTGCCACAAGCATGGCATGCTTAACACAGGCATTGTTTTTGTTTTAACTTGTTTGTTGGCTCTAATAACTATCATAAACTGGACATATGATCTCTTCTTTCAACCTCATTCAAATAGACACTGTGCAAGAAATCCAATGTGTACATGTACATGATGCATTGTGTGCAGGACTGATACCCAATGTATTTTTCTTATCTATTTATTTATGCCCCACCTCTTATCCAGGAGCTCAATTAAATAAAGTATATAAAAAGAAGGCGGTGGGAAGAAGGGAGGCAACGCAGAGTAACCTTCAGCAAAAACTTTATTTAAAAATAAAGGGTTTCCACAGCTGCCACAAGCTTACAGGGCAGCCGGCTGATGGCAAAAGCTGATACCGTTTGATAGCTCCCTTTTATAGACAGCTGTCAAATGGCATCAGCCGATAGGAGTAGTCTGCGTTCCCACTGGAAATGCAGGCCTGAATGGGAACAGTCTCAGAATGCAATAGTATATATTTTTCTCTCTCATGCTACTTTTATAAATAAAGTTGTCATATGCTGATCAGAGGTGGTTCAGCTTGTCAGCTGGGTGCACATGATGTGGGAGCGCTGATCTTCACCTAGCTCCTGCCCACCTAGCAGTTCATGAAAATGTGAGTAGATAAATAAGTACTACTTTAGTGGGAAGCAAACCGTGCTCCACGATGTCATGCTGATCACATGACTGCAGAAATGTCTTTAGACAGTGCTGGCTCATGGCCTTGAAATGGAGATGAGCTCTACCCCCTATAGTCGGCAACAATTAGCAGAGTAAAATCCACAGGGATTCCTGTCCTTACTTTCCATGCTGATCAGAACATATATCTATATCAATTAGAGTTTCCAAGTGTCAGGCACAAAGAATCAGGACTACATGGTAAGCTGCAGTTCAGAAGATTTATTGCTCAAGTCTACACACAAAAATCTAGTCATCTAAAGTTCAGTACCAAATTGGTGCCAGATAAGGATCAACAGAATTCAAGACGGGTTGGACTTAAGTCATTTGTGGCAATGCAATGACTCTAGGCTGATGACTAGAGCTCCACTTCCTAGTTTTTCCTGCTCTTTTCCTACATCAGCTATGATTTCTATAGAACATTTTGTTTAAATAAAGTTGGATCTGAGATAGGTGCCATGGAAATCTCACACATGTAGACTGATATTAAATTATTGTGACTTATATTTGAATACTCAGCACAGCACTAATACATTGCTATTGTAGTAGTCATTGTTAATGAATTTTAACCCATTTCAAATACCATTCAGCTTTGTGATTGTCACAATATTGCATATTATAACAAAAGTCATTGATAAAATAGGCAGCTTTGATTTGTCTTACATCATTGTAAAATGTTCTTAGCACTCACACTAATATGTTGTCCCATTGTGGACAACACCATACATATTACATTGTCTAAATCTGCGCAAAATGAAGAGCAGTGATGAAATGACATTTTCAAAGCATAAACATTTCTACAGGAAACCACTGCACTGAATATATAAGTAGTTATAAAATATAAATATAAAAGTTACAGTTTTGCTTACCCAAAATATTAATGAACAAGTGATGAGTAGTGCATAGAGGATACCTTAAAAGACAACATGCTTTTTGAAGAAGAGGAATAGAAGGAAAATGAAAATATTATCATCTAGAAGTAATATTCTAAAATAACAGAAACCATAGAGACAACCTGCAATAATCAAGAGAGAATTGACTAAGAAATGCCTTTTTTTGTTTATTATTATGGTTGGTTGCACAATCAGCCAGATGTGAGACTGGGTTTGTCATTTTTATCCACCTATCAAGTCCTCAAGGGTCTGGGATAGGCAGATGTGTTGTCTGGTAGTGTTAAAGATATCATTGCTGGGTGTAAGCTATTCTAAATAATATTTATTATAGATGGTCACGCGGTCAGCCAGATATTACTATTAATATTATTATTGATGGTGATGAAGCAGAATGCCTAATGATGATGGTAGCCTCACCATGGATTTGATAAGGCATCCAAAACAAGATGCCAATGGTCCATCACCCTCAGCTATACTCAGTGCACAGGGGGACACTAATGGTGATACAGTTCAGCTGAATTGCTTTCCCAATGAGCTGACAGACTAGGTGTCTGGAAGTTCTTTGCTCTGACTGTCAGTTCACTGAAGAATTACCCTCTAGAGTAGGCAGTGCAGCACACACGTCTGCCATGTTCATAATAGAGAGGAAATTCTGCTGCCTAGAGAAATTGCAGTCAGTTCATTTGAGGCTGATCACAGTTGTTGCTGCTCTTGTTATGACTTTAAAAGAAATGGGGTGGCACCAGGAGGTCTTCACATGATTTAGTACTTTCTTCCTCCTAAACACAAATATCTGGCTTATCTATCTAATGATTTCTCTATTTTCATGATGTTAAAAAAAATCCCCTTAAACTTGGAGGCACAGCCATAGTTAAAATAATTGTGAAAGAAACTAAAAACATTCTGCATTAGAGCATTAGGGTTATTTGCATTTCCATGTTTTTGAAGTGGAATTATATCATGCTTGTTAAAGTGTATAATTAGGGTGAGCCAACTCAAATTAAGAAAAAATTCCTGTATCTTCAACAGCTGTGTGAAATAGGGAGTTAAAGTGTGTATGGTATTTGGTACATCTTCATGACAGCTGAGGCTGCCAACATGTTCACTTTGGCACAATCATTAAAAAAAATAGCAACCTCATCATAATTTCCAAGTGTCAACCATATTCTCCTACATAATATAGTCAATGCTAGTCCTTAAAAATCAGAGTATAGTTCTTCCTCATTCATTTTGGATGCACTGTAGCTCTTTGTCTTCACTGTAATTTCAGTTCCATAACTTTCCTCCCAAATGCTTCTACAATTACAAAATTCAGGTATTTTTTATATGGCATCTTCACAAATTAATGAATGACATTTCTGGTATTAACTTTCATCATTTGTAGGAATTCTCATAGCAGTGTTTTTATTGAGAATGGCTATATTATGGCTATATTTATATATTAGAGGCTAGTGGACCAGAATAAATATTTCCATTTTATTTACATGGTTCAATTTCTAACTCACCTATTTTAAAAAAAACATCTGCAGAAATTCAGCATATTGGACTGAGGTATAAACATGGATTGCATTTACTATCTGAGATTTAGAAGAATGAGGCAGTACTATGTTCTAAAACTGGCAAAAAAACCCAAATGGCCAGAATGCTCCTGATCTCAACATTTGTTATGCTTGGAAAAAAGGTGGAAAAACACATTTTCATTTATTAATTTATTTATTCATAACATTTATTTAGCTGCTCATCTTCTACCATGCTAAATCAAATTTTGAGCAGTTTCTAATCAACAAATGTGGCTATATTATTATCCTGAACAGTCTTGCTTTGTGACTTATCCATGACGGACCTATTAAAGTGGTTGTATGTTCTCCATATCAAGTGACTTAATTTGTATGGGTAATAGTAAAAATATAATGTAATGTTATTCTGTGCCTGATATTTGTTTAAAACAAAAGCATCTCTACAATTTTTTTAAACCAAAATCATCTCCACAAATATTGTAACATTAAAAAAAGTAAAGTAAGTTTATTTATAGGATGCTTCAGTAAATCTAAACATATACTGCATCTCTATATAAGTAAAATACTTACCAAAGAGGTCATCTCATACTACTGACATTTTCTAGATACCTTTCTAAATCTATCAAAAAAACAAAAACAAAAACCCTTCCATAGATTTTTTAAAAAGAAACTAAGAATCCTGTTATCATATATAGACACATATACATTAATAAAATCTGTCTTTAGCCATCATTCTCAGATATTTTTTCATAAAACTGCTTATAATCTGGAAAGCTGCATTTAAAAAGTCTATATTAAATTTTAAAAGCCATGAGATTTATAGGAAATGTGCATTTAAAATGTATATATTAGGGCAAGTTATATATGAAAACAAAAAGAGATTTTGGAGAAACCACAAACATGTAATTATATATTGTTATATCATAAAAATAACAGAACAGAAAAGCAAGTGGTATTGAGTAGATTTAGACTGATCCTCATATCATTTATCACAAATGCTAAAGGGTTTGTGTCTTGGTAAATATCAATATAAATTAACCTAAATGCTATACTGGTAGGCTTAAAAGCAAATTTCAATAGCAGTACAAATTTTCTTTTATCTTTAAGGATATTCTGATGCTGTTCTTGAGCATACAAAACTGTAACAAAAGGCATTTAAATTGTGTATTTTCAAAGAAAAAATGTAAAAATAATGTACTCAAGAGCAAAGAGCATTAAAAGCAGATATAAATATGCAACTTTTTCACAACTACCTAGAATTCCAACAGTTACTAGCTATAGCAATGATTTACAACACAATAAATGTGTCCTATAAATCTGATTGTGTGCATGAAAAATTATTCCAAAAATATCAGTCAGTTTGTGCTACTTATGAAGTCCTTGATATAGCTTTAGTTTCATGAACTGAATAATGTTTGTGGCATATCCTCACCTTAGATGCAAAGTAACAAATTCCATCAAAAAGCAGAAAACTATTTTGATCCCCAGTTATTCCTGCATGCAATTTTCCAACTCTTTCCACTATGTCTCACCCGTCTCAGCTTTTGACAATATTATTCTTTACGTATGCCCATTGGTTTTAGCTGTCCTTATTTAAAAGATGCTGAACGGGTTTCTAACATAAATTGACTTTTCTCTAATATGCTTGTTTTTTTCCATTGCTCCCCCTAATATATGCATTTGAGCTTCAATTTTTGCAATTGTGAAAAATTTTGTTAGAATAACTTTTGGAATATACATGTGTTCTAGTTTCCAAATCTAATATTGATTGAGTAAATTTATATAAATATTTGGACCAAATAAATATCTCTAGATGCTTATTTAGATGGTCAATAGTACTTATGTACTGTTTAATGCCTATGGAGATAAATAATGCTAATGCTGCTTATAAATGAGATATTTGGTCCCATGCAGATTGATTCTTCCTTAACTTTATAAAGTCATTATCAGTCAAGTAAGCTAATTATTGGATCATCTCTGCTAGTTTCTATCTATATTACTAAAGTCCCTATGTAATAATAGATAAATACTGGCTTAATAGAGCCAAACAAGTCACAGCAATTTCCTAGCATAATGCAATAGCAACTGCCATCACTAGTATTTCCCTCATCTTGTTACCATTAAAATTGTTATTGATTTATTGAGCATTTTCATAGCCAATGGACTGGCTTCTAGAGAATTCAAATACAATTTGTACAGTCACACTTACACTAATGTCCAGAAGACTGTAGGGTGAAAATCTGACAGATGCAGTCAGTTCCTTTTACCAGGTTTCTTTACTTTTCAATCATGTATATTTGCACAAGCAATATCATATTTCAGCAGCAAGAGAAATTATTTATCTCTATTTTGCATTGATCAATTCACCTAGAATTGGGCATCACATTTTAGGAAGAACACTTACAAACTGAAGTATGTCTAGAGAAGAACAGCCAAGATGAGAAGGGCCTGGAACACACAAGGGAGTGATAAGTATGAGAAGAAAAGTCTATAGTGAGACATAATAGTTTTAAATATTTGAATCACTGCCATAATTGCATGGGAATAGATTTGTTCCATATTATTACATAAGACAATAGCAATAGCATTTAGACTTATATACTACCCCATAGCTTTTTATAGCACTCTTTGGGTGGTTTACAAAGTCAGCATATTGCTCCCAACAATTTGGGTCCTCATTTTACCAACATTGGAAAGATAGAAGGCTGAAGTCCTGAAAAGAAATAATGAATTTAATTTACAAGGAAACAGATTTCCCTTGACATCAAAAAGAATATGCTAATGGTAAGAAATCTCTGTACTAGACTCTGAACCTGGGAAATGTAGAAGGAAAGAGAAGAAGAGAACAACCAACAGCAAGGTGGGTAGAATGAGTTGGAGTGGTGACAGCTACACTGTTGGAAAACTTGAAAGAATAGGTTAAGGATAGATTTTCATAAAGAAAAGTTCTCTATGTTGTATAGGAGTAAAAAAAAAAACTTAATCAGTCAGTCAATCAATGGTAAGAACTGTTCAACAATAGAACAATTCACCTTTGCTAGAAATGCTTAAGTAAAAGCTGAATGGTCATTTATCAGGGACAATCTAATAGTGGTTTTTTTCTGCATAGAAAGGAGCTTAGATTACCAAAGTCCCTCCCAATATGCTGTATACTCTATGACTCTAGTAATATATATTTTGTACTCACTATCTTCAATAATAGTATATTCCATATAAAAATTGTGTGTATGTGGTTGGGAAATTGTTTGCATTTGGAAGATTGCATTTGCATTTCTATGGGAGTAGTCTGGGTTTCTATCATTTTAAAACATGCTGGAGTTCTCCAGATATGTAGACTTCAGTGTCAAGAATTTATCTGCCATCAGGGCTTTTGATAGCACTTCTGATGTTGAGAGCATCATTTTGTAAATATCCAATATCTTTTAAGATAGCAATGGAAATAGCAGACTTATATACTCTCTATAGTGCTTTACAGCACTCTCTGAATGGTTTACAGATGTCAGCATATTGCCCCCAACAATCTGGGTCCTTATTTTACTGACTTTGGAGCCATGGAAGAAGATGCTACGCTACGGCCTTTGTCTATGTACTTAGTGTAACATCCTTGGTTAAAAATACACTATTTAGGATTAGTATATTTAATTTAATCCAAGTAAATAGTTACACCTCTATTATTGCAGAAATAATTATGGTAGGGCCTCAACCAGAAATCTTTTAAAATCGAAGAGATCTTTCCTGGAAGATCCTAAGAACCTGCATATGTGCAATGCATCTTTACTTATGACTGTTTAAAAGTAGTTAAAAAGTCAATGAACTTAGGGACACATAAACAGAAATTAAAATCAGAGACAATTTGAGCATGGATAAATTCAAATTTTTTCCCAGTATATAAATTCGGTATTGTTTCTGCTTTAAAATCCTATTGAATTTAACTGTCTTAGTACCAACAAAAATGCATGAGATTATGGCCTTATAGTTTGTATTAATGAAGGTTCAAAATAAGAAATGAAATAAATCAAGAATAAGCATGTCTTACTCTTTAGCGGTGCAGAAAGGTATACCATCCCAGATAAGGTAACATCTACAGTAAGTGCTCATGGCACAGAGTTGAAAAGAAACAAAACCGCCCCATATGCATGCATGAGAAGATAAAGCATTAACCAGATTGATGGAATCAACAGTACAGGATGTTAGACTACTTTCAAGGGACTCAAGCAGGAAACAGGTTAAGTCAATGGCAACAGCAGCTTTCCTGATAGTTTTTGCAGAGCAAAGATATTAAGGAAGTAATATTTGTAGCTCAGATGAGAACAAGAAGTCTAGGGATTCTCTTCTAATTCCTGCAGAGCTACTGATTAAGAATAACCCTGTTCAGGATATCTCTTTCTTTTTTTGAGATAGGATAGGATAGTGAAGGAGGGTAAGCTACCTCTACTCCTAAAAACATCATCCTTATCAAGTCCTAAAACTGTAAAATAATATGATTCCCCTAATTAATTTTGCATTTAATCTTTTTCAGTTTCAAATAAAGAATATTTATTTCCATACCAATTGAAATGAATTGAGTGGGCTTCATTTTGTAGATTTTGTCCATGAAAACAAATCACAGATTGTTTTATTATGAATCTATGTGTGGAACTAAAAATGCATTGCTGTAAGTGAATTGGACTATAGGCAATGCATGGGAACCTAAGTGGAATTAGTTTTAAAAACTAGTTCAATAAATGAGTATTCAGAATTTCATCATCAACTCATGTTAACTCTATGCATGAAATAGTAGTGATGCTAACTGGTTGTAAATCACCACTTAAGTCAAACAGGAATTTTTTTCTAGTTGGGTAAACACAAATGCTACTTTTCATGTTATTATATTTCGGTTTCTGAGCAGCTTATAATATGTCCGGTGATGCAGTAACCAGATGCAGTAACCATGGGGTACTTTCTTTTGGCTGATCTGTCTGTTTGGGAATGTTTTGAGGGAGTACAAAAGGTGGAAGGCCTATTTCCCCAAATTGGGCATTTTTACTGAAATTTGGGAACTGATGGTAAGGCCTATAAATTGAAAAATAAGTAGTTATGTACACTACAAATGGGCTGCATATTGTTTATCCTTAAATTGGGTTATGCTGGAAAAAAACAGCATTATGATTTGCCTGGCAATAAATTTGTGGGAAAAAATTATCTGTCTATCTATCTATCTATCTATCTATCTATCTATCTATCTATCTATCTATCTATCTATCTATCTATAGTGTGTGTGTGTGTGTGTGTGTGTGTGTGTGTATGAAATAAAATATAGATATACAAAAGTGATGTGCCATAAAATTAGTGCTTTAATTGCAATGCATAGATTCTTTGTTGAATCAGGAAATTCATGAATAAAATCTGACTGTGGGCCTGTTTTGAATATGTCATATTCATAAAGAAACAGGAAAGGCTTTGCTTTTTTTCAAATATAACATGCTGTGCATATCTCTAGCATGACACAAACAGCTAATTGTGTAGCATCATTAAAGAATGAGAGTTACTAGGATCAAAAGTAGAATGTCTTTTGAAATGCTAAATTATATTAGGTAAAGGCACCTCAGCAACATGCATTATAATCTATAATACATATGAACTACAGGAACATTCTTGCTAACACTGTATTCAAATTCAAAGCAGGAACCATCTGAGCCAAACTGTGCCCAAACTCTATCGCAGAGCAGCATAAAATGATAATGATTCTGTTTGATAATTCCTCCAAAGTACAGACAAAAATGTTCCCAAACTATGGTAGTTTTCTGCTATTCTATTACTCAAAAATGTACAAGAAATAAATTATAAATGTTATCCATGCTATAGTATGAAAGAGACCACGACTCTGAAACTTGTGGTAGCATATTAACCCTTCCCACTCTAGGCAGTTGGTGTCAACCTAACAGTGAGAGTAACAATTCCTTTTCCCTCAAGAGTAAAAATCAGCTTCAGAAGTTTTCCTTTGAGCAAATTTTTCAGGTAGCCCAGGAAGTCCAAAGGAAGGGTTAAAAAAAACATACCATTGCAAGACAGCCAGCACATTCACACAGGTCTAAGATTCATCTTGTTTATTTATTTATTTATTTTATTTTCCAAACAATATATTTGCAGCGGTAAATACAAATATCCTCCATGAAATGTTTTGAAAGTAGATCATCTTAATCTTTATGAAACTTTCCCAACTTGCTGTCTTTTTCTTCTACAGACTGAAGTCCAGCGTGTCTGAAAGGCATAATGTTCTTTTTTTAAATTTTCATTAAATTTTATTTAGTTTTCAAAATTTAAAAACATAACTCTTTATACATCATTATATCAACCTCAAGACATCTTTTACATTTCCTTACCTTTCTATATACACATTTTTTATTATATAATTTCAACTTAATATATCAATAAATATAGCTAGATATGAATATAGATATAAGGGTTTTTTAGATGAATAGCTAATGGAAAATAGCACCAAAATATCTCTTTTTGTAACATACCTTCCTCCAGTACCTTCCTCAAGCGCCCAAATTTAAGCATTTGGCCCTGCCACCTTGGCAGATCATGTAAAGCTAATTAGTTTCAATTGATGATTTTTCCCTTTTAGACTATTTACACCTCTTCTTCTGTACACCAGACAGCAGGGAGACAACTATTTCCATTTTTCCATATTTTTTGCCATAAACTCCCTCTGTTCCAGAATTCTTTCTCTCATATGTATGTGGGATTTTCTTTCTTTCTTTTGCTGGTTATATAAATGCCTCTTTTTCTGTGCTAAAACCGCTCCCCTTATCTGTCAGAATTAGACTATTGGCATCGCCAAAACCTGACTGGGCATCCAGACAAGAATTTGGGGCTAATTAGGTAAGTCTTCTACTGACTTAAATAATCTGAACTTGATCATTATAGACAGTTAGATCTCACAAGGTGGTTGTGGAAAAAAAATCCAGAAGGAAGTGGGAGTTTTAGGTATGTTCACCGCCTTGAGTTTTAAAATAAAAATTAAAATGATAATAGAATATCTAAAATCAAAATTAGCAAATCATCCAAATATAAAACCAGATACATATCAAAATATTATGATTATCATCATTATTATTACATTTATATGATGCCTATAACTCTCAATGACTCTAGGCGATTGCAAATAACATTAAAAACAAGGGGAAAATATACAAAAACTAAGAATAAAGATGGCAAGCATGACAAAAAAAAAATCTAGATGGCAACAAAAAGAAAAAAAAAACCATGTAATTCAAAGGGAATTTCAATCCAAACCCAAAATTATAATAATAATATATATAACTTGTATGAAGACTTTTGGAATGAATACTAATTTGAATGACATAACTTGTGTGTTCAAATTTCCCTTAGTAAGATGAAAGTCAGTTATGCATTTATGGGCCTGTTTTATTCAAATGAGATACTAAATCTCTTTCAGATTTATCCTGGTAAAATGATGCACTTTCTTCAATCAAATTGATTTGGTAGCAATCCCCAATGGTCGTAAGAGTTCAGAATTTTCTAACCATTAAGTATATGCAGGGAAGTATTCTTTTTTTAAGAACTTGCAGGAAAAGCCAATAAGTAGGTGAAAGCATTCTGTAAAAAATTTTAGGGATAAATTCTTTCTGGCACTTTAATTCCATATCTGACTGCGAAGAATCATTTTTTAGGAAGATGCTCTCCATCCAGGAATGAGATTAATACAGTAGCACATCACAATATTGATGGAGAACAAAGTTGATGCTTTCCCCTTTCTACATGTATTAACCTGCATATCTGCATATTTGACAATCAGATTAGGAGGATGATATTGCTGGATGGCAATGAAAGTTTGAGGGCCTGCAGGCAATGCTTGCATGCTGAGTAACCAAATGAGATGTTGTTCAGGTAAATATGTGGTTATGACTCTGATGCTAATACCTTTCCAAGTCTATTGGAAAATGTAACAGGAAAGCTAGGTAAAGTTGCTCATAATCATTAATGCTGAGCTGTAGAGAAGCAGTGTGCTCTGAATATTCTTGAGCAGAACTGCCATCCATTCTCTATAGCAAGGGTCTTCAAACTTGGCAAATTTAAGACTTGTGGACTTCAGCTCCCAGAATTCCTGAGCTAACATGACTGGAGGAGGAATTCTGGGAGTTGAAATCCACATGTCTTAAAGCTGTCAAGTTTGAAGATCTCTGCTTTATAGCCTCAATTCTAATAGGGGTCAGACAGGCTGAGTTCACTGATGTTACTTATGGCATCATAGTCTCCTATATATATAAGAGGTTATTTTTTATATAACCCTTTAATCCCTTTATTCAAGGTAAAGTCAAAGAGTCTGAGTAAAACTGAGTGATTACTGACTGGATGCCTATGCGACGTTCACAGCAGATATTTTCGCTTTGTAACAATAGAGAAACATCTGCCATTGCCTAGGATTGAATTCTGAACGTTCCAAGTAGGAGGTGAATGTCTTCACCTCAGGGCCATCACACTGCTAAAATTTAATTTAAACAAGTTTAAATAACTGGTTATGATGCATGGGAAGGTAACCTTTTTATTTGTTTCTTTTCCTTTATTTTTATTTTTATTTCTTTCCACTTTCTGTTTTTCCTTTTTCCTTTTTGTTTTGCACTTCTATTTTTCCCTTTTTCTTTTTTTTGAATATAACAAATTAGTCAAAGGTGTACTTTAATAAAACACAATAAATAAACTATTAATGGTTTTTCCTGAAATCATGTTCAAAAGAGACAAACCCAACTTAACAATTTTTTTTCATATAGTCTGATTTCATAGAACTATAGACTATAGCTTAAAACTGGACCAAAAAAATAAGGAATGCAGAATAAACTTAATTCTAAGTGTGGCATGTAGCTTACGAATAAAGTATATTATTGCAGGCATATACAGAATTGAGAATGGGCAATGGGGGGGCAGATGATGTCACATATATCATGACATAATTATACAAATGATACATTCTATAATCAAAATTCTTTTGTCGGATGATATCATGGTGTTTATTATCTTATCATGGCTTCTACTAGATAATATGCTGATAAGTATTATATTAAATATATGGAGTTTTCTTTTGTTTGATCAGTGTGATTATTGACCAATTGCTTGTGTCAAAATACAAAGAATTGGATTAACTTTAAAAGGCAATAAAAATGGAAGATTTGAAGATTGCAGGCGCATGAGATAGATCTCAATGCAAGAAGTATATCATTTGGCCTCATAAAACTGGGCTAACTACGAATGGTTCCCTTTGTGAAATTCATATATGATGCAGAATGTAGGAAATCTTATCTTTAAGTTTTCCAGAAGCCTTTTTTCTCCCCATAGAGGAGTTCAAAAGATAATATAAAAAATTGCATCTGGTCAACAGATAAAGTGGCATTTTTTAATATTTTTTATCAGCAAGCTCTTACTGTTTGTGAAAGGTCATGCCTTTCAATAGAATATCAAAATCAAAAAATTGTTTGGATTACTAGGATACGTGTGTTTATGTGCATGTGTATATATACACACAAAACCTGAATTTCTCCTGAAGAAATCCACCAAAAATAGATATGTTGTTTAAAAAATATCCCTGTATATTTAAAAAATTAAATAACAACAAATATTGCATTAATCTACTACTCATATATTGCTTTAATATTGCATTAGTAGCAAATTAGAATCTAAGGCTGGAGTTCCATGTTTTGAATATTAACTGATGATGTTACCATGGCTGCCTTATAAGATTTTAATGGTCAGATTTTAATGAACCCCAGTAGAATTATAGCTAGTGTTCAAATAAAATGCAGTATGCTTTCTTGAAATCTGCAATTCACTGACTGCAAAGAAGGAAACTTATACTAATTACTTTCAGAGAGAGAACAAATGTTCAATTGTGGAGTGCTTCAGTTAAGAATCATCTCCTAGTCTGTTTTCCAGGCTATTCAGTTACATATTCTAGCTGGACAAAGCTACTGACACACTTTCTGATACTAAAGTCCAACAGAGACAGCTACCCAGTCGACACTGTTCCTGCTTTTCTGGCAACATCAGGTGTACTTGTAGTCTTGATAGTTAAATCCTTCTCATTCCAGAAATTACAATTTTGATCTAGTCATTTCCAATTTACTTCTTTCCTCTGAATGCCTTACAATCTGTTTATTTCAGATTGAAGAAAAATTCCTCATTCAGAACATAGCATTTCTCATGGAAGTGGGCAGTTGCTGATCACATTTTTAAAATCATAAAATTAAAAGCCAGACATATAAGGCATAGAATAGTAGGGGGAAATGAAATAAAAAGAAAACCAGCACAATACATTATTAGTAGTAAATATAATTGAACCTAAAGAAGGTTAAGTATATTTCAACTGTATTGATTTGAAAACCTTTGGTTTTAATATGTAATTAAATTAAAATGAAAGATATGTCTACAGAATATTTTGCCACCAATAAAATTAAGTTTTGGCTCTCCCCTGTTTATTTAATATTTCTGAACAGGGCAGTTGCAAGAATAAAATTATTAAATTCTAAATCATAAAACATATGGTGATCATAAACAAAATCCACTGTATTTGGTATATTAAAAAAAACCCTATCTGGGCCTTTTAATGGATTTTTGGAACATATTTTAAGTAAATGAAAACAGAAAGGAGAAACTCTTCCATCTGAGATTAAAAATGTGCAAATTATTACTCTTACTCAATGGTATGCATTTTGAATTGCCAGTTGGGTGGAAATATATGGTTTAGACATTATTTTATTCCCAAGCATAACTATAGATGCTATAATAGTTGTATGATCAAAAGTAAATCCAAAAAGAATGTTTAAGCATATAGGCCACAGCACATTTGAATCCATTAGGAATGCATTAATGATCAAAGCAGCTCAGATGCTCCTGAATAAAGCACTTATTTTGCCCTGCAGTTGCCATAGTTTTTTGTCACTTTAATACTAGCATATCATCTGAGAAAACGCCCAACGTGGTATTTTGTTCACTGTACTGTGCGCTTTGGGAGCCAGTGTTACTCATGTCTTGCCGTTTTACTCAAGAGTGACTTTTCAAATTACCCCAAGTCCCTACCATATTAACAAAAAATATGACAAGAAGTGGAGAGCTTTGTTATCCCCAGGTTGATATATTTGTAGCTGTCCCATGTTCTGTTGGTTCTACCATAGATTTGGGTTGGGAAAAGACACTATTATTTCTTTGGTATTCTTCAGGTTATATTACTTAGGTCTTTCTTCATCTTGTCTTTCTTCTCCTGAGCTGCTGGGTTTGTTCCAAGAAAAATAAGAGATGTTGAATTACTATTTTTGTTATCGTAACTCAATTCCTGCCTCCCTTCATTATCTCCTCAAGTCTTGAAGTTAATTGACAGCAAGTCTTTATATCTTGATTTGTCCCCAGTACAAGTCATTGTGCTCTTGAATAAACAGGTAAGGTAATAACTTTAATTATTTCTGTAATTAGATGTATCTTAAAGGACCTGTTCTTTCATATGGAAAACCAGTCACAAAACTTTTTCTTTTGGTTTGTTGGATTTTCCATACTCTTACCATTATATGGTACAGAGGAAAAAGAAACACAGAGATTAGCCCTGGCAACTTTCATCTGAAAATTGAATTTTTAAAAAATAAAATATCACTGTTTAGTTTCAACTGATAGGAGGCAAAAGATAAACATGAACAAAGGAGAAATTAATCTGAATTGTTTTTAAATAAAATATATTAAGTTTCTCCTCCCAAAGCAAGATGCAAAGCTCATGTTTACACATTGCTGAATCAATAAAGGAGAATATTTGTAGCTCAGGGTTGAAATGAGCAGTCCTTGGTTCTCTTTGAGCTTGGTTGTTTTCTTGCAGACATTTCATTACTCAAACTAGGCAGCAGTCATCAATGCTAATAAGACTAGACTAGCACTGATTATGTTATCTAGTTTGGGTAATGAAGCATCTACAAAAAATAAAGTAAAAAAAAACACCCAACCAAGCTTAGAGAGCACCAAGCACCACTCATATCTTCAAATAGTTCCATGTGTCTGGAAATATACCTGAAAACAGGGGTGGGTTTCCACTGGTTCTGTCTACCTCTGTAGAACCGGTAGCTCTGAAGAACAGCAGACATAGAACCGGTTCTACGTCTGCTGATGTTTTTTGCCCACCTGCCCACCTGGGCTCTTACCTGATCTTTATTTTCTGATTTTTCAACTTCAACTGCTAAACGAGGCACAGCTGCTGTTTAAAAAGCAGGAAAAGAGGGCTGTTTCAAAAGCTGCATCTCTGCACACAGCATGCTGATGACTATTTATAGGTGCACTGCTCACAGCGTGCAGGGAAGCTCGTAAATCTCGAATCGGTAGTTAACCCTGTCGTATCCCATCCCTGCCTGAAAACAGAAAAAAAGTATACATTAGGCAACATCTCAAGGTTTGGTAGTAAACCACAGAACTCCTAACTTTCTATAAATCATCTCAATATCAGACTTGGTCAGACACTAAACTTAGTTCAATAAAATGAAGCCAAATGAAATAGTTCATTCCCACCAGTAAAAAGGTGTCAGTGCCTTAAATACACACAGTGATAGAAAACCTGTAATTTGTTTTCCTTCCTGCCCTTCCCTTGAATTAATATAGTGTTTCTCAACCTTGGCAACCTTATGCTGCGTGGACTCCAGTTCCCAGAATTCCCCTGCTAGCATATTTGCTGGTAAATTGTTAGAGATGAAGTCCACAGATCTTAAAGTTGTCAAGGTTGAGAAGCACTGAGTTAATGGTGCTTCATACTTGAAATTGAAAACTTCTGGCTCTTAGTTTATTCATTTTATTTCTCACAAAATATTAGGACACATTAGGTGCTAAATCATACATTTAAGAAAATTGTGTATGAAAAGATTTAAGCTGAAGGAGAAACACAGAAAGACAGGGGATTGTGTGTTTTTCTTTTTGGAGAAACTGAAAAGTTAATAAGTATACCCTTTCTTAATAAGGCATGCACATAACTATGCATATACTCTCAATGGGAAAAAAGCAGGTTTTTAAAAACAACTTAGGCTCAAATCGATTAATGTAGCCAGAATTTCATCTTTTTCATATCTTCATTATTATTCTCAGCCAGTTCTTGAGTATTGAAGATTTGTCTTTAAATGAATCCAAACTCCAGCTCCTCTATAAGACAATGACGCTTTATTTAATATATCAGCAAACAACAAATACCCTAATCAGGAAAGAATGGCTAAAAGGCAGGCAAGGTTAGCGTTGGGTTTGAGTTTGCTCTCTTTCCTTTTATTATCATTATCATGAGACACACCCTACCACACCCAGGCCTATATGCAGTTCTAGTTCTCACCACGCCTAACCTATTATCTCTAAATGCTATTAACCCTATAACATGTCTACATCCCTAACCTATTCCACCCTCACTAACTGATATCCACCTGGTGCCACCTTCACCATGTCTTAACTCAATGCTTAATTACCACCTATATGTGCCCCAATCCCCTTTAACAATATGCACCCACATCAATACATGAAAAAAGCCATTTCCAGCCCTGTAGTTGCCTCAGAATCCATCCTGCAACTCACAACTCTGCTGACTCATTCTAATCTCAACACCATCAGTTAGAGCACAAGCAGCAATACAGATCGGCATCAGCAGATCTAAGGTGATATTCTCCACTGCCAGCTGACTTGCTGTGAGGTGTGTTCAGAACTGATGGGCTCCATAACGAACTCGGAGCCCAACAGTTATTCATTTGATACTTAGCTGGACCTTTTCTCAAACTATTCCACCATTCCAAAATCTAAATAAAATGTTCTTGTTGTCATAAAGGCACCTTGACCAAACTCAAGAAGAGGGTCTGTAGCAACATAAACATATATAGGAAGGAATGATTTTGGGAAAATTTTCTCCAATCAATTATTTTACTGGATTTTTAAAAAATAATTTATTTCTACAACCACTAGAGTCACTGGTGTAAATACCTTTGTCATAAAATATTTCTCAAGTGATTAGTTAGAGTAGAAATACATGTCTTCGTTATACTATCAAGTAAAATAAGCAAATGGAAAAGCAGATGTATAAGTGTTAGGTAAACCAGAGATGGCCAATTTCTGAAAAAAGGCAAACTTCTCCATAATGCTCATTTTCAGAGCAAAAGGAAATTCCAAACATACAGGAAATAGACAGGATAATTGTTAATAAATCCAAACTACGGTAAGAGTCTGTGCAAGTGTGTGTGTCAGAGAGTGAGAAATAGACAGAAGGAGAGGAGAGGGAGAGAGAGAGATTTCCATGTTTTCTTATTTGGTAATATAATAACTCCATTTTGCATAAATAAGGGGAAGAAAAAAAATCTTGATTTGAATCAAGAACTTATTAACTTACTTATTTAAGTTCAGAAAAACAATCCTATATATTAACCTTCTGCAACTTAGGTTCCAATCAGATATGTGGAACATGTCCTTTGCTCAAACATCTGGAAAGCATTCAGTTTTGAGATACTATGTTAGCCTATATTTGGAATATAGAGTATAACGAGTTGGAAGGGAACTTGAAGTCTTCTAGTCACTTAGCCAAGAACATGATCTCCTGCTTGAGCAGATGATTGGACAAAAGTTCCAAGAAGGCTAATATTCCAAATAAATAGCTGTCCAATCTCTTCTTTAAAATCTCCGGTGATGGAGTACCCACAACTTCTGGAGGCAAGCTGTTCCACAGATTAATAATTCTCACTGTCAAGAAAATCCAGTCCCTCTGGCATTCTTGTCTATTCAAGGGAACAAAGGTTTTCTGTTCTAGCCACATTGTTTACTTCCAGAAGTTGAATGTTCATGGGGACATTCCACTTATTGCATGAAGTCTTTTATACAAAATATGCATATGAGAAGGCCAGGGAATGTGTTCCACTTACCCTATATTTATGTCAATGTAGATTATTTCTCATTTTATTCAGATACTTGTCTTTGGTCCTGAAACTGGTTATTGACAGATCTATATATAATGTCTATATCTCTCCAGCTTCCTAACTTTATTTTTCCATTTTTTCCCCTTCAATTGAGTAAATGATTCTAAAGGAAAATTTATACTCATGTTCATCTGAGATTAAATAATGGTTTCTACACAGAACCCTAATAAAGGTGGTCCTAGTTCTCCTAAATTATATTCAAATATGAACATCTCTCATTGAAGGTCAGCACAAGGTGGAATATTCGCCATTAGTTAAACTGCAACTAGTATGAAGGGGTTTTTTTTAAGTGTTATGGTCATCTTTATAAAGCCTGGGTAAGTTTCTGTAGTCTATCTCAGTATGACTCCAGCATTTATAGAGAGGGATGACTCCTAATAGCATCTGTTTTCAGCAGCAAGTAGGATACAGACTAATTACAGCAATCCACTACCTCAGTTTAGTAAAACTTGAAACTGTCTGACCAGTCAGACAAATCCATTAGGATTTTATTGGGTCCTAAAAAGAGTTATGTGATTCCCTAGGATCCAATCCTTGTCAATCAGGCATGGTAAATTGGATTCTTGAATAGGGAAATCCCTAAGGGAGAGTAGATGTTATCTAGATCAGATGCAGTGATTTTTTTTCAGCTCTGTGCTCACTAGGTTCTGTTCTCTCTTTAGTGAACCAATAAAACCATAATAAGTATTGATTAACCCATTACTGAGCATTATCCACTGGCTTTTGCCTGACTGTATTTAAACACAACACACTACCTTTCATGCTGCCACTGCACAGCTGTTCGCTTTGACTTTGGCAGGATTGCCAAGTTAGTGACGGATATTGGCTTTTAGAATGCTTCAAGTCACTCTGTGCTACATTTCAGATGTGCTATTATTATAAACGCTCAGCTCTGGAATACAATGCATTTGCTTATTCAAAAAAGGAAAGGAAATGACCAAGAAAATCACAGCTCCTTTTGCTGAGATGTTCAGCACATAACTGTAATTTTTGCAATTTATACTTTGTTACAAATATTGTTTAATTATAGTTGCTACAACAACATTTATGTTATCTTTATTTTAAATGAAATAGAAGAATGATCTTTTTGGCTTTGTAAAATTTGGACTCTAGCATCATGCTGATTCCATTGTTCATCTGCTGTCAGAACATGTTGCAGTATTCATCTGATGTTCGGGTGAAGCAAGATTGCATTCTTCTTGAAATGAAGAGCTTTTTAGCTGTGGGAACCTTAAGATTTTCTGTAAACAGATGGACAGTTCACATGCAAAGCTATAACGTATGTCACTGCCAATCTAGTGTGATTGTACAGCTCTCTACTAATCATTAGCTTGTTGGTGACTCTCTGAATTTTATCCTGAGAGCTGCTCAATACTTGGAAATTCAGAGATCACCTCAGTAAATTAAGTTTGATTATAGAGAACAAGGTCATGAGCCAAATGGTCACAGGTCAAACCAAAGACAGCACTTCAAGGTTTTTTTTTAAATATATTGCAGCTTTAAAAATTAGTTTATTTTCATCTCTTGCAGAAACAAAGAAGGAACAATGAAAAAGGGAAAGTTGCATTTGTCTCTCTCAATTTTTAGGTGTCCTTTTCAATGCTTGGTGGCATTTCTGTGTTCATTTATGGAATATCCATGTGCTATTTGATCAAGTGATTATTTGATCAAGTGATTTTCAATAAATTATCAAAATAAATGGCATTCACTTCATTAGATGCAGAGAAAATATAGCTGGAACAAGGGACAAGTATTAATTGAGGACTCTGAAGAAACTGACACTCCATCTTATGACCCTGAGGCTGTATTATTCAAGATACCCCATGATGGAAAGAAGTCTGTCTCCATAGCAATTACCTAAATCTTTTATCAGTCATTTCTGGAAGAAAATTAGAGCAATTGTGTCAGGATGGTCATATGGGCAGAAATTGCACACTCATTCAAACCACTTACGACTCCGACTTTGTCCCTGCTTGATAGCGCTTTTGTTTACTCCTATGTCTTTGAAAGCTTGATTGGAAATGAGCAGATGTGTCGTACTGTAACCACAAAGGGTTGTCCTTTGTTTTCTATATATTTCTTTTATTCTTTTTCTAGGATTGTCATGAAATTACACTGTTTTCCTGTTTATTAAGCAAATGACACCCCTAAACTAAAAGCAAGGGAGGTGATAAGGGGGAAGGGAAGAAGGAAGAAAAAGAGTGAGAGAGAAATAGAGAGAGAGGAAAAAGAGAGAGGAAGCACTTTGATCAAGGCTAGTTAAAATTAGCAGCTGCAAATTTTTCCTTGTCCATGGATTTAATTATTAGAGAACGTGATAATATTTAATAGCACAGGTTAATTTGATGGGACACTTTGTAGGGAAAAAATGCTGTGAAGAGCTGTTCCCTATTTCATCACATCATATCACACTTGTAGAATTTTATTGACTAGATAATTGGCATGTCACTGCAGTCTGAGCTGGTTTGAGGGAAGGCAGCCTAGTGAGCTTATACAATTGCCTGTTAATTTTGTAAGTATTAAATCTAATTAAGATATGAACTTGGCTTTTTTTTCTCTTTCAAAACCTGAATATTTGGATTCTTTCTCTCCCCCCTCCCCCGCAGCTGGAGGTTATAATTAGAATATAATGCTTAACTATTGATCAATATTAGGTGCTGCCTGTACTGAGTGCTATGAACAACAGCCTAAGCTCTCCCTTCAAGTTCCTTGTTTGAAGAAAATTTACAATTAATAGCTTTCTTACAACAGGAGAGATATCCTCCTTCTTCATGGCTCAGCTAGGGACCTGCCAGACTAATCTATTCCCAGTTTGCTGGCCATGGTCCTTTACTCTATCTGTCTTAGCATATTGATTTCTGAGCTGTCTTATTGGTTCCTAACATAATTATACCAGGAGTGGCTCTCTTAGTACAGCTAATACATTTACACCATGGCACCTAGGGAAGCTTATTATAACAGCATCCGGTAGCAGTGTTATAGTTAAGGGTCAGTTGCCATTTCCATTAGAAACGCCATTTTTCAGAGGTTTGTACCTTAGCTATTTTAATTTATATCAAACTGAAACCTGGCACAGTTATTGTCTGCCTGGATTTAATATCTCCTTTATTATTAAAACATATTCAAATCATTCAGAAGACTTTCGTAGAAATGCAGAATGATGCATTAAGTTTACCTGTTCTTTCAGCATTTTATTAATTGGAAACATTAAATGTAGTTTGTATAACCTTATTTTTTCCCTTTTAAATGTTTTAAATTATTGTCATGGTTCTAACTATTGCAGAAGAAAACATTTATAAAATGCTTCTAAAATCTTCAGGAACTTAATGTTATTATTATATTTATTATTAACAATTAATAGATTTGTTCACATATCCTAGTTAGCTGGCTTATTTATTGTATGCATATGCAATTGCATTTTTTATTTCTATGGTTTATTATAAAGAATTCTGTTACAGAGCTGTCACAGGAATGGAAATATAGATATATAGAATTATATTTGTGAGATTATGTATGAAGAATCTTAATAACAACAAAAAATTGACAAAAATAAAATTTGAAAATCATCCATCAGATGTTTCAGATAACCTATTTACACAAAAATTTCATCATATAATGATCAACAATTTAAAGAGTAATTATATATTGATACATACCAGTTTACCTTCAGTTTTAAAAAAAAAAACCTTGAAGTCTCTATGTTTTATTTTGATATATTAGCTGTGACTATTTCTAAACCAGTAAGTTACAAGAATAATACAGTATAGAGGTGTCATGGTTTCTAAACAAAAACATTTGCAAATATTTCGATGTAATAAATTACTGACTGTTATAGTGGTTTATCTTCTCTCCTCTATATCTCCTGCCTTAACTTAAGTAGAAGATATGTGTTCAGTTTAGCAAAAAGCTCCATATAGGCAATCACTATCAAAAAATCAGAAATAAAAAAAGTAATCAAAATGGATTAATAAAACTCTGCAATAAGTTTAGAAATAGATTTTGTGTATGTTTTTTTGGAGTTTCTTACTATTCTAAAAGAAATATATGCATTCTGGCACAAGCATTCTGCATCCTGTTATAATTTGTCAAATACATTTTTAAATTGCACAGTAATTGGTAGTATACAGTATTTACCACCATTTAAATTACTATACGGTTAAAGCTAATGAAGTAGGCATGTCATAGATTTATTTTTATGGTCCAAAGTTTAACCACACTGCAGAATAACAATCCAAAATGACCCTTAAGGGTTAGAACTAAAGAATCAAAGAATTGGAAGGAACCTAAGACGAATAACATTTAACCCCTTGCACTCTGTAGGATTTTGTACATCATCCCTAATAGATGACTATCCAGTCTGTTTTTGAAAACCTGCAGAGAAGGAAAAGATATCACTTCATGCACTAGCCTATTCAACTGTTGACAGCTTTTCCTTATTATTTGCATATGCTAAATAAATGAATCCCTATGATTAATCTGTATCTACAGTGTATCCTTGAATTTCATCTTATTGGTTCTATAGTCTTATCCTCTAGAACAAATCACAATAAATTCAATTTACAATGTAACAGCTCTTTAAATATTTGAAGATGACTGAAGATCCCTTTCGATCTTCTCTTTTGTAAGAATTTGAATATTTTTTTTACTGCTCTTCTTAGAACTTGGTTCTCAGTCCTTTCACCATCTTGGTAGCCCTTCTCTGGACTTGTTCTGGTTTATCTTGTGCATATCTAAAAGCAATATTCCAAGTGAGCCTAACCAAAATAAGGTATATGGTGATTCAAAGCATCTACTAATCTGAACTTTATGCTGGTGCTGCTGCCAAGATGTTATTGGCTGTATTAGTATACCCATATCCTTCTCATGTGCGGCTGTTAAGATTTTCCTCATTCTGCATATTTGTTTTTCTTTTTTTTACACATCTTTATATTTCTCCCTGAAAATTGTATTCTTCTTTTTTCATATTCACTGCTTTAATTTGTTAATCTCCCTCCACCATGTACTAGCACCCCACCTAAGGTTGTATTGATTGCATATTTGATCAGCATTTTCTTGACACCCTATTCATATCATTTATAAAAAATATTGAATAGCACTGAAACCAGATTAGAGCCATGCATTACCATATTTGAGATGTTTCTCCAGACATATTTCACATTGCTATATCTATGTTGTTATAACTGAACACACTCAAAACCGTAGAAATGGTGGTAGATTTTAGAAGAAACCGTCCCATACTACCACCTCTTACAATACTAGATAACACAGCATCAACAGTAGACACCGTCACATTTCTAGGTTCTATTATATCACATAACCTAAAATGGACACCTAACATCAAAAACGTCATCAAAAAAGCACAACAAAGAATGTTCTTTCTGCACCAATTCAGAAAGCTAAACTGCCCAAGGATCTGCTGATACAGTTCTACAGAGGAATTATTGAGTCTATAATCTGCACCTCTATAACTGTCTGGCTTGGTTCTGCAACTGAACGGGCCAGACACAGTCTTCAGAGGATAATTAGGACTGCAGAAAAAACAATTACTACCAACCTGCCTTCAATCGAGGACCTACACAAGTGAAAAAAAGGGCTGTGAAAATATTTACAGATCCTTCACATCCCAGACATAAACTGTTTCAACTCCTTCCCTCAAAACAATGCTGTAGAGCACTGCACACCAGAACAACTAGACACAAGAACAGTTTTTCCCCACAAAACCATCACTCTACTAAACAAATAATTCCCTCAACACTGTTCAACTATTACAAAGTCTGCACAACTATTACTGTTAATCTTCTCATCACTCCTTATCACCTATCCCCTCCCACTTGTGACTGTATAACTGTAACTTTGTCGCTTGTATCCTTACGATTTATATTGACTGTTTCCTAGTATGATTTGATTGCTTATTGTACCCTATAACCATTATTAAGTGTTTTACCTTATGATTCGTGATTCTTGACAAATATATCTTTTCTTTTATGTATACTGAGAGCATTTGCACCAAGACAAATTCCTTGTGTGTCCAATCACACTTGGCCAATAAAAAAGAATTCTAATTCTAATCTATCCTTATGTTGTAGTTCGCCGGCAGCAGGTTGAGGTCTCAGAGGAGGCTACATTGGCTACATTTCAGTTGGAATTGTCAAAAGAAAGTGTCTGTTCACACAAACACAGATAAACACAATTTAAGAAAACTGTCAAAGTAGCCATTCTAAGCTTTTGGGGACAGCATGGTTACTTTTGATGTTTCATTCCTACCAATCTAATCACACAAAATACAACTTGAATTTGCAATTTGAACAAGAAAATCAATTCAGATTTGAATTCCCAATCATTTCAGTAAAATTAACATTATTGCATATAAAAGGCCTGCTAAATCATCACATGTGTGATGTTTTAGATGAGTTCAGTTTGACACATCAAATTCATTGCAAAGAAATAATTGCCTTTTAATCAATTCTTCATACTGAATATTTATACAGTCTTATTAGAAATTTCATTCATATTAGTTCATACTATTTGGCTCCTACATATTACACATGCGAGAAAAACAAAATGTTCTGTGTTCTTCTCTGGTCTGGACTTCAATCCAGTTGAATGAAGAACCCATTGGTAATTTTTATTCTTCTTACATGCAGGCAAGTCTCAGCACCTTTACCTTTCTGTTATATATCTGTATCCTATCATGTTCCATCAAAGTAGGCTATTTTTTATTTTGATGCAAAATGCATGGAAATGGACAGTTAGGACACTGCTGTCACCCAGTGTCCTGTAAACAGCAAGCCAAGCATAAGGAGGACTACGAAATAAAGTGCAGCAAGACCTTAGGAGATCTCTAGTGGGTCACTAAATAAGCACATGCATGTCAGTGGGAGTGGGAATCCCGCAGAGAAATAGGGATTAAAGGGTTAGAGGGACAGACAGTCATTCGACATGACAGAGATGAGAAAGAGGGTGAAAGAGGGTTGAGAGCCCTGAGGGGCAAAACTTGTGTGGAGATCATTTCTATGTTGGGGGATATATGGGAAAAGAACAACAAGATTGAACCCCTATGACGAGCATGTCATCTTATCACTAATACAAAATCACTTTTTCTATTAAAAAAAAAACCCTAGCCAGATATTTGTGGGTGGATTGATTATCAGTACCATATAAGCAAACAGAAAAGTAATCCATGTTACTTATTGCAAAAATATTGCTGCATGGAGTATCCAGTCACAGTGATGGATGGCAGCAGTGTAGAATGTATCAGTAATAGAAGTGTTTTGATTCACATAAGTAAAACTTTCTAATAATAAACTCAACCTGCTTCAAGCACAGTATTCGAAGTTCAAAGCCCAAACAGATTTTCACACAGAAGCGTTGATCACCAACCTTCTTTGCATTAAAGATTAAGTAGAGATGCATATGATCCAAGACTCTTATAAGCATATATGTTGCATTTCATATTTCTAAAACCTGTATGTGTTTGTAAAATTTCTTTCTGCTGTTAAAAAAAAATAGTTGGTATGCCACATCATAACAAAGAAGAATTGCAACTATTTATTTCAGTGTTCCTAATTCTTGTCAGGCTGTGACCTGGAACTGTGATGCAGAATTTTTCAAAGTCAGGCTGAAAGAAGGGGTGTACATTTATCATTTTTTTTACCTTAGTCACCTGTGCAGCAGCACTTGTGAAGGTCTGTTTTTATTTAATTCTCAAGATTTTGTTGTTAATAGAAAAACTGTCCCATAAATTAGGGAAGTGCTCAGTTATGGGCTTGACAAAGATTGATTTTGGTCCTATGATTGGTCACCACTGGCAAGTGAGGGTCAGCTACTCTACTGCAAATGGTACATGCAGTTTAAAGGTAAACGTAATAAACATTTTGCAGGCCAGAAGAAAAATGTCCATCCAGAAAGATAATACTATTTTGATATTTGTAATCTGACACTCTTCAATATTTTATTCTAGAAAGTGACCCCATATATTTTAAATTCTACTTCATATATCTATTCAGAACTTAGAATTTCCCATTTATTTAATATATAGCTAGGCATAGATTAATTTTTAAAATCTGGTCAGATGTTATCCACATAAAGGTATAGGTGCATAGAATATATGGCTTATTTGAAAAGCAGAACTAGGTAGAATGGATGGTGGGATTGATTCATTTTTCTTTTTTTCTGTCATTCTAGACACTGTTCCATCAATTAACCAATCATTTTTAATTGCCTCTTGAGCAATCCTTAGTTTCCAAAACTGAAATTAAAATCTGAGATGTTTGTGACACTTATACCTATTTGCTGCATTTAAATATCACTTCTCTGTCAGTGCACCCAAAAGCTTTATAGTATAGAAGAAAAAGAAAGTATAGCCAGTGCATGAAACATTTCTGAAGAGGAAGAGTCAAATACTTTTTTATATTTACGAGAAGAAATATTTTTTACATTACTCACCATTACTTCTAAGCCATTGAAGAAGTTAAACATTAACAATCCCCAAGGAGATACTTGGAAGCCCCTGCTACTAAAATCCTTGCATTGAGAGATCTGTCAATTATTTCCAAGTTGTTTATTTAACTGTTTAAATGAAACATTTAAGCTTTAAATAATAACTGAATAGTAAAACTTCAAAACTGCTTGATTGGTTAATCACTCTTCCATTACTTCCCCTTTATCAAACATTAGGTTTTATATCATTTAGCAATAATACATCTAATTCATACATTAAAAAAGAATACATCTTTGCAAGAGTACTTTCTTATCTTAATGTTTAAATCAAAGTTTTATTTGCTGTTAGGATGTGGTTATGTGATTTTTAAAAAAAATACTGGTTTCTTATGCTCATAAACAGCATCTGTGCATAAAAAAGACATTTTCTTGACTTTCAAACTTTATTGACAAATAATTGTCACATATACTATAAACAAGATTCATTCTTTAAGCTACTGTTGATATGTTGATTTTTGCAACTCTATATGGTCTATACATACTATTTTCAAATATTTTCCAATTATCACAAAACATTTTAAACTAGGTTTTATTTCTTTAAGAACTCTAACCTGCTAATATTTCCAAAATTATTGATAACCCCTTCAAAGATAAGTTGTCTGCCACCCCAAAATGAGGGTTTTGTTTGTTTTACTAAAAACATCACGGGTGGGATTCTACAGGTTCGCACCTATTTGCTAGAACCGGTTGTTAACATTCTAAGCAGTTTGGAGAACCGGTTGTTAGAAGAAATTACTGGCCTAATCCTGTAAGTAAGGCAGGAAGGAAACATTCTGGTGTTGCTTACAGAAACTGCCTCTCCATTAACTCTTATTACATTCTTGGCAGGACTAGACTTCCTGTCTCTGGGACTTCTCTGGAATTTTTTTTCCTCCTTTGCTGGTACTTTGCTTGTGTGGAGTGATCATTCAAAGTTACAATGGCACTAAAAAAAGTGACTTATAACCGTTTTTCACGCTTACGACTGTTGCAGCATCCCTACAGTCATGAGAGGCCAGGTGAGGAGATGTGTGCCTCGATGTGAGTGATGTTGAGTTGGTCACGGCCAGCCAATAGCATGACCACCAAGCCATGACCATCAATTAAGCAACGCCCACAGAACCGGTTGTTAAAAAAATTGAATCCCACCCCTGAAAACTTATTTGGATCACACTTATAAGAAATGTATTGGCCCTCATGAAACACCATATTTTGGTGTTTACTATGTGGAATAAGGTTTTTACCTGAGATCTATATGCTTCCCATTTGTCTAGCATTCTGAAATACATTTAAGATGTGACTTTTCTCCCAGGCCTTGAATTATGATAGTTGATGCCAGATATGTTTAGAAGGGTAGATAGCAATAGCATTTAGACTTATATACCAGTTTAAAATGCTTTATAGCCTCTCTAATCAGTTTACAGAGTCAGCGTATTGGCCCCAACAATTTGGGTCCTCAGATATTGTTAATTTTATTTATCATATTCTGTATTCCTTTTGTTTTATAATTTTATTATATTGTAGTTTTATTTTTACTGTATTCTCTCCAAAGTTAGTTTGGCTCAGAGAGTGCTTAAACTAATTGATTAAAACCTGACATTTAATTCAACATTTAGTCAAGGTGCTGGAGTAAATAGTTTCAGGAACTCTTAAAGCCATCTTTGCAAAAGAGATGACCCTGGCTATCCTGTAGAATGACCTTTACAAGGAGAGAGAAGGAAAAATACAGCCTTGTTATTATTCTTCCATTCTCAGCTGTTTCTGATATTTTTAACTACTGTAATTCCTTTTGAAATTATTACAGCACCGGAGAAAAATCACAAAATGCAAAGACCTGCAAATAGTACCAATACTAAAAAGTTCATTGGGGAAGGAGAATTTCTGTACAAAGGCCATGCGGTGCTCCCCAGAAGCAGGTGCCATTTTGGCAGTAGCCACAATTGTCTCATCACGTCTTGGATGGCACCACATGATCTCTGCATAGGAAGGCAGATCAACTGTTCATTTTTTCCAGAGCAGTCTTCAGAAAAATTAAGTGAAGCAAGGCATAATGGTATGGAACTCATTTGGCAGGAAGAAGAACATGGGGTACTTCAGGAATAGGGCGGGTGAAACCCAGGACAGATCATGTAAGTGGGGGAGGGTCTGCAGTGCACACCTGGACTTGTGCCAAGTCTCATATGGTGCTTAACAACCGCAACAGAAAGAGCAAGAATTGTGGTCATTTAGTGAATTAATCATATGGCATATTGCTTATCAACCACCATTATTTATGATTCTAGGCTCAATTGAGGTCATAAGTTGAGGACTATCTGTATGCTTTAAATCGATGAGTTAGTGTTCTCTTAAGAATCAGTTGTACAAACTTAAAAAAAAATAAGGTTTAAGAATTTTCTATCCCCTAATATTATTTTTCTTCCCTAAGAAGCTTGCTGTTGTGGCTCATTGGCAGGGTTGCCTCTTCTGAAGGTTGCGTGTTGCTTGGATAGTGGTTTTTTTTAAAGGTGATTGAGAAGTGTGTTACCACTTTACATATTTTTAGATATAATTCACTAACATGATTGTGTATTTCTGTGAAATATAGATGTGTTATTTTGATCTGAGTTATGTATGTTAGACAATAAGAATATTAAACCCACTGATGCAATTAAAAATATTCAAAACACAGAAACGGATGGCTGAAGAGAAGGAGGGGGTGTAAAAAAACTAGTAGCAGGAATTTAAAAAAATGAAAGCAGAATGAAAGCTGTGGACTGCCTACTGAGATTAGGAAGTACATTATAGGTCAGACAAGAAGGAGAAAGGAGTATGAATTAGGTGTGTTGAGGTAATTCCCCGTTAGGAGAATGAGTGCGCACAGGGAGACATATGAGAGTAGTGAAGAATAACACACAACTAGCACACAGATACACTGTATAGTAAAATGTAGGTTTTTGCTTCCAGTAAAACATTTAAGCAAAATCCAAACAAGCAGTCCAAGTCATTCACGGTTAAAGCAGTCAGTTTTCAGTCCAGGGATAATGCAATAAGAAAGCCCAGTATCAAAAACAGTTCAGTAAATAGACTCACATCAACATCAGCAACAGTCAATACAGGAAGGGCAACACTGCCCAGAAACACCAGAACAGAACAACCCAGGTTTCTGGCTCCATCTTATGGCCATTTGAGGAACCACACCCAATTACAATTTTAGCATTTCTTTAAAGAGACAGTATTAAAATGTCGATCCTGGTTTATATATTTTCCAACCCAACTAACTGTTAGGTGACTTACATTCCTAACATTGTGGGGGAAGTAACAGATCACAGAAGAACCCAAGCAACCAAGTAGAATAAGGCTGAGCCTTTCTGTTTCCCTTGAAACAAAACTGTCTAAATAAATTCCTTCAAAAGAGTGAGGCACAACGAGCAGACCATCAGCTTTCCAGCACCTTGATACTGAAGTTTGGAGAGCTAGAAAACTCACTTCTTCATGTTAATGTCAGAGGGATCATTATGCTTTTTCTCTTATTTTGTTCATATAGGTAAAAAACCCGAAACTATATTGAAGGCTGCAAAGTCAAAAATCACCTGATTATATGTACTTGATCTTCAAAATCACTTCTGAATCTCTTTGGATGAATTCAGAATCATTTGATTAAGTCCAGAATCAACGTTTCAGTTCAAAGGTGTGACTCAGCTGACTCTAAGCCAGGGGTGTCAAACTTGCTTTGTCATGTTGTTGTCATTGATGTATTGTGAGTTTTTTCTCTTAGCTAAAATGTGGGTGGGCATGGCCAGTGCATGATGCAACTGGCCCATGGATTGCGAGTTTGACACCCCTGCTCTAAGTCAAGTGGTATTGTGGTTAGCTGGCAACAGGTGCAGATGGCTGAGGAGAGCGATGACTCTGATGAGGGGCCAGGACCATCAGGGAGTGGACTGCTGCCCTCAGGGATTGTGGGGGCTGGCAGCAGTGAGGAGGAGGTTCCCGAGGAGCCTCTGCCAAGTGCGTGTGAGCACAGGATGATTCGTAGAAGAGAACAGCTGGAATAGCACAGGCGACTTGGGAATAAGGATGCAATGTAATGGTCCCTCCCTCCTGGGAATATAAGCCTGGTTTCAAAAGGTTTTTGCTTTTCTAAGGATTCAGCATTATGTGTGGAGACTCTGAATTATCTGAAAAATTCTGTCAAGGCTTTTCTGGTTGGACTAATTGGCTGCAAGCCATCTTTTATCTACAAATAAGTTATTTGTAGATTAAAGCTGAGAAGTTTTGCTGCATTTGTTTGAGATTTTCTTGCTGGTTATAGGGTTGGGTCAGAACAAGTGGCCTATTCCATCAACTTATCACAGCATCCTTTGTTAAAGGTTTTTCTATAACAAAGCTTCAATCAGCTGATTCTCATCTGTATCAAATTATTCCTTTCCAAACTTTACATACCCTGTTTCTCCAACTATACAGTCTCCCCCAATAGGAAGTCCCAGAATTTTTTATAGGCATGAAATGAAATTAAGCCCCTCCTCCCAAATTAAGGCCTATATTAAAACATGCGAAATGGGGGGGAATGGTGGGGGAGCTTGCCTTAAGGAAGTACTTTTGTTGCACAGCCGGATAGGGTGCTGCCTGTGTTGACCCCGATATGAAGTGCCCCACCAATGCCAAGGTCAACATCCAAGCCGTCGCTGCCACCTGCCTGAAGATGCAAGGGGGGGAATTAAGTCACCCCTGAAAAGATGGCCTAGCTATTTTTTCGGGGCTCAAAAAAAAAAAGAAAAAAAAGACCCGGCCTGTCTTATTTTTTGTATTATATTTTTATTTTGTATTATTATTATATATATATATATATATATATATATATATATATATATATATATATATATATATATATATATATATTCTTAAGTTCGGTACTTACATGTATGGCATTCAGCTTTGTTCGGTATTATCCCACGTCATTGTAGTTGTGCTTTTAAAGTTGTAGCAACGTTTCAGCAGAATCTCATTTGCCATCATCAGGCTTCTGATGATATATATATATATATATATATATATATATATAATTTTATATTATATGAGAAACACGGTAGTATGGATCCTGATCAAAAAATTTATTTTCCCTTTATTAACCACTTTTTTGCAAACTTGTCCTAAATGGATTCAGTTTAAATGATAGCTTGTCATTAAGCAGTTAATTAAAGCAACTATGTGATTAAGGTAGTTAGCAAAGATGCTACATTCACCTTACAAGGAATCATCCTCTGAAGAATAGTAAAATAAGAAGCTAAATTAGGCAGGAAATAAATATGCTTATTTTTAATTTTGAAGGACAATAAAAATAGTACTTTGGTGGACACATGCAAGTGGAAAATGCAATTATTTTGGAGGATCTTTGAGAATAATCTCTTTTGTGTATCTTTTTTGTACAAGTTTTTTTCAATTTAATGAAAGATCATTTGCTTTTGCAATTCTTTCAAAAGAGAACACAAGTGAGGATTGTAGTGTTCTTAGACTTATTTAATCACAAAATGGCAAATAGTGAATGCCCCATCTGCATTATTTGTCTCTCATTTCAGTGTCCTTATATTCTCATGCTTAAATGAAACTTCTAATGAGGGAACTCCTCCAGCAATTTTTTTTTTTGACCAGTGATGGCCTTGGAAAACTTGGAAGAATTGCTCCATTTCTTGAAGAAGAAACCTGCCATCCTATTTTCTCTGGCCTCAAATTGGATAGACAATTTGGAATGCTTATTTCTGCCCAATCCAAGAAAAAAAATATAATCATGCTAGAAAAATGTGGATGTTTTCTTCGTTTATTCTTTATCCTTTAGCAAAGGAATGTCAGAAGAAATAATTAGGTCCAAAAATGCAAAATCTTTCTTCTGTTTACCTCTGACTTGTGTCAGAGCAAATGATACCAAGGAACAGTTTTCCCTGTGCTGCAATAGGAAAATTTCCTATGTCCTGCTTTCTCTGATTCTTCCTCTGTGTTCTGTATTATCCAATGGCCTGCAACCATCTTATGTTAACATTGACCCTTTTCAATAAGCAGCTAGGTAAACACTAACTCAATAAAGACCTGCATCTTTGCTTCCTTAATTCAATACAAAGGTGGTTGAATTACATCAGGGGTGTCATATTCTCAGCCCGCAGACTGGATGTATCACATGCTGGCCATGCCCACCCCTGGTTTAGTGAAGGAAGAAAAGTTGCAATACGTCATGTGACATGTCATTGTGAGTTTGACACCCTTAAATTAGTTGTTCCAATGGCAATTTATTCCCATGTCCTAGAGACAAATAAGGGGCAAGGACAAGAATGACAAATATGTACAATGACATCATAACACAAATTCTGTCTTTTTATACAGTATTTGAATGTGAGAGAAAGTATGTATCATAACATTGCAATGCACATTTCATTATATTTTTTATATCATTGTAGTTTATACCAGATGCCTTTGAAAATATATCCTTGCTTTTCAAAGACAATACACTACATATGATTATATAACTTGTGAGGTGTTTGTGAGGGGAGGGGTTGTCATTGATGTGAAACTTATTTCTGTTTTGATTGATGCCAAGTGTTTATCTATATGCAGTTCAATTATTCACTGGCAAATTGAAAATGAATTCTTCTACTCTACATATTTTAATCCACACAGTATAAATTGGCAGCCACTAAATGGCAAATTATCCTGCTCCTAATGCAGTTATTAGAAAGGATACCAACAACCGTCTCATTTTTTCCTTCTCTGTTGGCTGCACCCACTAGAAACTTCACTCTGAATTTAAGGAATCATTATTACAACCAGGAAGCAGTCTATATATTGTACATGACCCTGTAAAGTGGATACTTTGCTCCTGTCAACAACTAAAAGTGGAGAGATGCTGTTCAGCTTCCAGCTCTTTTCAAGAATATAGCCGAGCTGAGTCCCAATTTAATTCCTAATAATAGGCTTTCACATTTAATGCCAAATGAAACAGGATAGTGGAAATTGCTGAAGGAAGAAGGATGAATACAAATTAACTGGAATGCATCTGATACTCTTCATTAATACTAAATATTTTTGAATTGCAGTTGGAGTCAGCTGCAAAGTTGAAAATCTACCAATCACTCTTTAGCTGTCTAAAGGCTATCTAGTTATGCTTGATACACTTTTCCCATCCAGCTGATCCTAAATTGGGAGCAGCTTTCTCCTTCAGTATTCTGAGCTGTTTCTAATTAGTTTCTAATCTGCCTTAATTGCACTTAAAAGAGCAATAACAGCAAAACAGCTGTTAGATTTTCCCTTTTACAATGTAACTAGAACCACCATTGGAAATTGATTTTTTTAACGGTGATTTTTCTTTTTAGCTTTAGTCTTGGGACATAAGCCACCAGTTTGTAGTCATAGATCTACTATTCTGGAGATCAGTTTCTTAAATGAAAGTTCAACATGAAGTTGTAAATGCATGCAAATTTCAGAAACAAATATTGTATTCCAATGTACACCCTTCTTTCCAACTATTTTTCCCATATTACTTAATGATGTACAATTATTATACAGAATTTTAGTTCTAATGCATTGGATTGTTTTAAGAAAAACAGTTGTAGGAATATATTCAGAAGGTGTGAAGAGCAATGAGATGCCAAGCATACAAAGTAAATATAGGATAATTTTATATTTCCTAACCACTATCACTTTATTAATAGTAAGTCTTAAAATCATTCCTCCATTTGCCTTTCAACATCAACATTAAATGTTATCTGCCACTAGCCAATATTTCATTGTTCAATGATCTAGTCATAAGCTGCAATTTACCCTATTAGCTTATTCTACTTTTTAAAATCCACCCAAAACTTAAGGAATAATGGAATAAGGAATGCAGTTTAGCAGAAAGGACCAAACATGTGAAACCTGTGTACCTCTATTGCCAAGTCCCTTAGAAATCTACAAACATTTCATACTTCTAAAGAGGAGCCATTCCAACAGAGTATGTAAAGCAAAGTGGCTGAATATCTCAGCAATTTTTTTGTCTTTTCCTTGGTAGAAAAGTTTCAACTTTCTACTTTTAGTGTACAAACTATCATTATCAGAAGGCCAAGCCCAGAATAGAAGTGATAAGTATCCACAGAAGGACTGTTAAAGGCAAAGGATTGTCTAAGGACAACTTGACCAAAATTAAATTTAAAAGAGTTCCCTATATTCCTGAGATGAATCAGCAGCAGGTATTTCTTAATAGCAGAATTAAGTGAAGAAATGCCCTAAAAAGTTTCACAGAATGCAAAAGAATTTTTTGTTTTGTTTTACCAAACGAACATAATGTTCCTTTTCCCCACTTCCTTTCTTGGAATGTACACTGAAGTACAGAAGAAAATAGTGAATTAATTAATAGATCTATTTTTTCATAGGATATTCAGGTGCATAATGTTTTGACAAATGTAACTCACAGCAAGTTTCTACAAAGTTCAATGAATCTGTCTCAACAGGTGTGAATAGTTGTGAAAAACTGTGTAAGCTAGACAAGGAATAGTGGATGGAAACTGAACAAGGAGAGATTTAACCTAGAAATAAGGAGAAATTTTCTGACAGTGAGAATATTCAACCAATAGAACAGCTTGCCTTTGAAAGTTGTGGGAGCTTCATCACTTGAGACTTTCAAGAAGAGATTGGATTGCCATTTGTCAGAAATGGTGTTGATGCTTGGGTGGTGGTGGGGGAGTTGGACTAGATGACCTGCATCTGTTAATCTGTAATCTGTAAACTCTATGTAGATTGTGCTATGTGTTTTTACTTAGAAGTAAATGCCAAAGTAGTTAATGGTGCTTACTCCAAGTAAGAATATTTTATACTGCTGTTTACTACTAAGGAGATTTTATATCTTTTTCTAAGTAATCACATGTACTACATAAACAGCAGAAATGTCACCTGATAATCCATATTGCTGATGCTACATGCTACATTACACAATCAACACATTTGTCATTTTTGTTTGCTTTTGTAATGGCATTGAAAAGAAATCACATTCAATTAAAATTTACCTTTTTATGTAATATTATATCTGAGTTTTTAAAGTATCAATCTCCCTATTAAATTGCCTGTATCTTTGGGATGAAATATTAAATGTATTGTTATTCATGAAAAAGACAGAATACACAAATAGAAAAGATATAGGGAGATTCAAATTCCCATCGTCCCTAACGTAGACTATGTTCAAAGACCAGGTGACTCTAATCAAAATCAGCTTGAGCTAAAAAGTTCTAGATCATCACCTTAACCACTGGACCAAGCTGGAATCTTAAAATGAGGTATAATAAATTCTAGGTAGCTAGGTAGCAAATCAGAGCTAACAAGAGAGCATTGATCACTTACCTTTATTTTCTATCTATCTATCTATCTATCTATCTATCTATCTATCTATCTATCTATCTATCTATGTTTAGTGGTGTGGTAGACAGAAAGAGAATAGTCATTTGCTTTAAGATTCTGGTAAGGAGGAATAATATAAATGAATGTTATATTTTAATACAAGCTCACAGTAATTAAAATATCCCATATCTAAAATTAAGAATAAGGAGAATCCACTTATGTCAATATTGAATATGTTTAATAAGATAATAGGATAGTGGACTCTTTGGCAACTAGTTGTAAATGCAGATAGGTTACCAAGTAACCAGATTAAAATTATATGACAGAGTGTTGGGATGGCTGGAACCTGGAGAACCAGTTGTAATCACTATTCATCCAGCTTTAACAAAACTTGAAATGGTTGCTGACCAAATGGTTGCTTAGATTAGATTTGATTGGATTAGTTTTTTATTTTATTATTAAATTTCTTTACTTATTTAAGATTAAGGTCTACCTATTTAAGATTTTTTAAAGAGTCATAACTTATCATGCTACTTATTATCTGTAAGGACATTCCAAAGCAAAACTTTTTTTTAAAAAAAATAAGCACATAAATTGTTACTTTCAGTTAAATTGAAATTGTATTGGTATTTATCTGAACATTATTGTTTAGCCACAGCAGTAATATATTTGATTTGTGTGAGAAGACCAATTTATTTTACTTAAAATAATGAAAAATCTTTGAAGATAAAATTATTTTTGAGAATACATGTTAACTCCTATAGAATGTATTGCAATGATTATCAGTATTTCCCCCAGTGTGAATTTCTGCATGGATCTGTGTGCTCTGAATCTCCAGGGTTGTTTTTTGAAGGGTTCTTTGTGACGTGCTAATAATATTCCAGTTGGCTGCTTCTAATTTCTGGATATTTTGTTCAGGGCAGAGTGCAGGTTTCAGCTGACTCCTTTTTTCTACTTGTCATCAGTGACCATATGTCCATTGATTAAAGAAAAGCTTTATGTGATGGCATAAGCATATTTAATAAACTTTATTTATTAGTAAATTGTAAAGAAGGGAAAAATATCTAAACAGAAAACTGTGCAAAAATCTAGAGTGATCTTTTAAGACTCCGAGAAGCCCAAGAGACCTATCTCCACCAACTTCTGACAGCTTCCTTTATCCTTTATTAAAGATATTCTTCCTCCATATTTAACCACTAAAGTAAATAGAAATGTATGGGAAATTCAATACTGAAAAAAGCTCTTCACTTTTCACTAATAGCTCTTCTATCTATTAGCAGTACAGTATGTGGGACCCCTCTGATACAGAGATATAAATATATAGTTGTAGATTATATAGATATAGCTATGGATAGTAGTGATAGAGATAGAGATATATAGAAATAATGTGCACCTTTTATTTCATGGAATTAGTATCACTACAGGATATATGACATCATCCATACAAGACTAGGATAGTGTTTTGAAGAATAACACCAAAATGATCCACTGCAAAAAGAAATATACTTAAAAGGAATGAAAATAAATGTGTACAAAACTAGAGGTGGGAAGAGAGAAAAGACATGTAAAATAATGCATTAGAGAAAATGTCTTCAAATGTAATTAATTGTATGGTGTTAACCAGATCAGCCTAAGTCCTGAATGAGCTGACAGGGTCATTTAAAGGTCAATGGGGGAATAAAACTGCACAATAGATGGGGGATGGGGTAAACAACATGAGGTTTAAGACTGTGTCAAGAGAGAAACGGAGGAATCAGCATGTCATTCTGCCAAGGTAGTTCTGTAATCTGTGCACATTCATTAAAAAAAAGAAAGAAAGTGGGAGGCACAGTTGCTAGAGGGGACACTGTGAACTGATTTCCATATACTAAAGCACATGCCAGAAGGGAAGTGGCAAACAGCTTGCTCTGCTACCGCTCTGGTTGAATAGTTTGCAGCGCAAACAAGGACTACAGGATGTTATCACATGGACCTGACTTTATTTATTTATTTATTTATTTTTCTGAGGTTGGATGTGCTTCGTTAACATAAAGCATTTACAGGTTCTGGGCTGGAGGAATGATTCTTCACTGAGCTTATAACATTCTAATAGAAGCCTGGCTTTAGCAAACAGCTAACCTGTTCCAACATTCATTCCCTACCCTTGTACGAATCTTCAGGTTTTTTTGCTTAATTCAGCTACTTATAATACAAGAGGTGCATATACTCTGAACTTTGCAAATGCACAATGACTCAGTGGGATTGTTAGCATAACAAACATATGGCATCGTTTAAAAATGTATGCCACTGGTGCACAACTTGTGGTCTTAGAGGCAAACCCTGAAAGACTTTAGGGCAGGGCTGCCACTGGCCAGGTATGTCACATGTGGGCCATGTCCACGGCAGTGGTGAGATTTGAAAATTTTTACTACCGGTTCTGTGGGCATGATGTGACTTGGTGGGCATGGCTTGGTGGGCATGGCAGGGGAAGGATACTGCAAAATCTCCATTCCCACCCCACTCCAGGGAAAGGATACTACAAAATCCCCATTTCCTCCCCACTCCACTAACCTGCTTTCCAGGTCCGTTCTCCAATGCATCCAGTCAGCTGGGACTTGGGAGGTAGAGAATAGATGGGAGCAGGGCAAATCAGAGATGGCATTTGCTGGTTCTCCAAACTACTCAATATTTCTGCTACCAGTTCCGCAGAACTGGTCAGAACCTGCTGAATACCACCCTTGGTCCATGCCCAGGTTAGCGAAGGGAAAAAAGTCCAATATGTCTTGTGATACTGCTGTGACGACATGAGTTTGACACCCCTGCTTTAGAGATGAGTATTTGTGGACAGGAAGACTGACATGAGTATCAGATACACAAGGATATTCTCCATTCCATTTAAACATCATTATGAATTCTACCAGAGGTCTATGCTTGCAGGAACTTCCCCAAAATTTGTCAAATTGTTATTTATAAAGCAGTGGTTCTCAAGCCCAGCAACTTTCAAATATGTGGCTGGAGAATCTCAGGTGAAATCTATACACTTAAAGTTGCTGAGGTTGAGAAATACTATGTTAATGAAAAACAAGAAGCAAATTATTAAACACAAAACTGTAGCGTGATCATATATAGGTATTGGAAAGTAATCTAATTTAATATTACCCTGGATTAAACTCTTTTTATCCTTGCAAAGTGGCCCCTTGGTCATTCTGTTGGCATCCTATGAGTGAGGCTTTCAAACAAAATAAATGTTATTCCTTCTCTGAGGCATATTTTCTTTATGACAAATTATGCATAATCTTTGTAAAAAATTCATGCATTTAAGAAACTTTAGTCTTAAATCTTGCATTAAAATCAATACAAATACTAGTCATTTGGTATCAAAATCTTTCCTCCAGTGCAGTATTAGAAAGGATGTCAGAAGAGACAATCATACCAGAGATCAGATAGGACAAAATGTAACAAGAAAATGTAATAGAAGAAAATAGCTGTCATGCGACTGGAATTTTTCAAATTTGCTTTCATAGAATTTTGTTTTCAGATCCTTGAGCAACATTAAATGAATCTGTTGGTTAAGATGTTAAATATATAGAAGGATAGAGATGCTTGGAACATCTTAAGACAACATCCAGAAAGTAATCCCAATGTTATGTAATAAAACTCATGTCACAATAGACTCTCAATCTAACATAACTTTATCTAATTGACCTGACCTTCTTCAAATATTTATCCCTATATTTTCAAAATGTTGGAACAATTCTTTTTTTGCTCCGCAGGATACAGGTACATTGAAAAACACACATATTACTTTAAAGACACTGAATTTTAATCTACACTTTTGCTTTAGAGTATTATGATAGTCCTAATCCTTAATATATGTTTTTTATTCTTTTGGGAAATGTTCATTATTAGAAAAAAATTAATGCAAACCAGAGGTGGAATTCAGCAGGTTCTGACCAGTTCTGGAGAACCGGTAGCAGAAATTTTGAATAGTTCAGAGAATCGGCAAATACCACCTCTGACTGGCCCCACCTCCATCTATTCTCTGCCTCCCGAGTCCCAGCTGATCGGCTGGGTCTTCTTTGGTTGCTTTGCACAAGACAATGGAGCTGGAAAGCAAGTTAGTGGGGTGGGGAGGGAATGGGATTTTTCAGTAACCTTTCCCCAGGAGTGAGAAAGGAATAGAGATTTTGCAGTATCCTTCTCCTGCCATGCCCACCAAGCCACGCCCACAGAACTGGTAGTAAATTTTTTTGAATCCCACCACTGATGCAAGCCCACGCTTGGCAGCATAACCAACTGAGGGTCTTACAAACAATCAAAAGGGATAAGGCTAATCTAATTTAAGGGGAAAGGTGTCCATTTTTCCTTTCACACTTTACTAAAATAAAGTTTCAATATGAAAGAAGATTACATTGCATTGGATGTACTTCTTGAAGATATTACATAACATACTTCTAAGGCATGTGGAATTTGGCCTTGGGTGGGTATAAAATGTCTGAGAATACTTCGATGTACCATATCACAGAAATGTTCTGGCAACACTTTTTTATTCTGTGTCCCATAACATTCCCCTCAACTCATCTCTAAGCCATGAGAAAGATGGCCTTAAGTCATCCTTAGTTGTATGGTATTAAAATAGAATTTCTTCCTAAATCCCAAGATAGCCTTAAGCTGTATAAATTCTATTAGAAGGTTCCTTCTCAGTTCCTACCATATGGCATGAAATGCTTGATAAAGCAATTTTCACCACCCTACCTCAAACTAACCAGTAGTCACCTTTCAATTATCCAATATGCTAGTGACATGGTTATTCTGTCATTGTCTATGGCAGCAATGTAAAGAGCCCTTAGCTCCTTTGCTCAATGTTGTGGGGGAAAAAAAGACGATAAATTACCAAACAAAAAACAAACCCCAACGCTCCCTCCAACTTTTAATAAAAGTCCTAACATTCATAGCAGGTGCATTAATACTAGAGGTGGTATGCAGCAGGTTCTGACCAGTTCTGGAGAACTGGTAGCAGAAATTTTGAGTAGTTCAGAGAACCGGCAAATACCACCTCTGACTGGCTCTGCCCTCGTCTCTTCTCTGCCTCCTGAGTCCCGACTGACCAGCTGGGTCTTCTTTTGTTGCCCTGCACAGGAGAATGGAGCTGGAAAGCAGGTTAGTAGGGTGGGAAGGGAATGGGGATTTTATAGTATACTTCCCCTGCCACGCCCACCAAGCCACACCCACAGAATCGGTAGTAAAAATTTTTTGAATCCCATCACTGATTAATACCAATAACATAGAACTGGCATTTCTCTTATTACTTTGAACTACTTAATGCCAGCAACATAGAACAAGTATTTGTTTTTATTATTTAGAAGTTATTTTTCATTCACCAGGCTATGAATGAACAGAGAGAGCCATGGTGGCGCAATGGTTAGAATGCAGGTTGCAGGCTAATTCTGCTGACTGCCCAAAGTTCAATCCTGACCTGCTCAGAGTTGACTCAGCCATTCATCATTCTGACGTCGGTAAAATGAGGACTACATTTTGGGGGACAATATACTGATTCTGTAAATCACATATAGAGGGCTGCAAAGCACTATGAAGTGGTATATAAAACTAAGTGCTATTGCTATATAGAAAAACACACTTGGCTCACATATCACAGGTAGCCCAGAGAAATACTACACTCGTAGTGTTTATTTTTCCCCTAAAGCAAGACACTACATTCCAGCTTCTCTAAAAGTATTTGAGACAGAAACAATTACTTATCTACTAACTACTACATAGGATTTAAGTTGGGCCTTACATTAACCTAACTGCAGCAGAGAGAACTTTTAAAGATCAGTCATGCAAGTTCTCAAGGGCATGCGAAACACAGCTTTAAGATTACTAGTTCTTAAAGTTCTGTTTGGTGTGCTACTGTTTAACGCAATAGTACAAGACATTCCAGGTCAACATGGATATTTATTTCTCTTTTTAAATATTTTTAATGTATTAATTGAACAAATTTAATATTTTTTAATGTTTTTTAATGTTTTAAAGTTCTTTTTTTTAAAGAATTTAAAAATGCAAAGATAAACTAGTACACATTGAGAATAATATATAAAAGAAAAGTAAAAAAGTGCAATGAGAAAAGAGGTAGGGGAGAAAGAAATATAATATTGTATGTATGTATGTATGTATGTATGTATGTATGTATGCATTTGTATCAATGGTGGGATTCAATTTTTTTTACTACCGGTTCTGTGGCTGTGGCTTAGTGGGCATGGCAGGAGAAGAATACTGTAAAATCTCCAATCAGAGGTGGTATTTGCAGTTTCTCTAAACTACTCAAAATTTCCACTTCCGGTTCTCCAGAACTGGTCAGAACCTGCTGAATACTACCTCTGATATGTATATATGATTTCTCCCTTCATCCAGGTAAGTATTAGTAATTTCAGTAACATAACACCTTCTCTAACTTTTCAAAACCAATTCTCTTCATTCTATATCTCATCTTTTATCTATTAGCAAACAATAAAGATTTGGTCTTAATCAGCAAACAGACATTAGGAGCGACCAGAAATACATACACAAATATAATTTAAATCAATCAATCAATTTCATATTCCTTTCCTATACACACCACCTTATTATTTTCTCTAAAAATACATTAAAATATTTCATCCCATAACTTATATCTATAAACAAATCTTTAAAGTCTCACTTTTCAAACTTAATCAAGAAAAATTCTATTAAAACCTACCAGAAAAATGAAAATTTTAATATTTAAAATTAAATTGAATACCTTCAAATAATGCTACACAAATTAATTTCTTATCATCTTCTTTATCTCATCTCAATTTTAATGCCATAGCTTATAATTTTCTTTAAAAATATAACAAAAGGTTCTTCTTATTTCTACACAAATGTTTAAAGCCTTATCCTTCCAGTTCAAGAGAAACCCTTTAAAAGATATATCTATATCTATATCATCTATATCATTTATATTTGTACCATCTATATCAATCATATAGATTTTAATCTTGGTCAAATAAGCCAACTTTATAAACCTTTTTACGTTTAAATATTTATTCTTTTTAAGTAATGTCCCCAAAACTGGTTTCTTCTCTTTCTCTCTTTCTCTTTTCTCAGGAATTTCTTCATAAATATAACATATATATTTTGTAAATCTAACATTGTTTAAATCTCCTTTTTGAGTTAAAATTCACACATTCAAGTCACCCCTCTAATTTATTATTTATTATTTAGTTACTTAAGCTAAACTAAGTTTCATTTTTAAATCATATTTGTATATAACATCTTTGTCAGTATTATTCTTGTATCTGGTCCATTTTAAATCCCTATTTAAAACAGCCTGATTCACAGTTGTATTATCTGCTATCTCTTCTTTTGTAGGATCAGGCAGTCTAAAGAGAAAGTTCTGGGTTCATATTGTTGCAAAATATCCTTGAATTCTTCCAGAATTAAAATATTTATGTCTTTTTATATTAGTGTATATGTAATTTACAGATTATATTAATTATAATCTTTAATTATTTCTGGTTGAATTTTAATGGGATTTTAAACAAACCACATGAAGTATTCTTAAATTTATTTCAAATTTTTATTTTCCTCTTAGTCCATTTAAAATTTTATGAACTCAAAATTCTGATCTATCTTTTTGTGAATTTGACAAGAATTTGTGTTCTCTTAGAGAAATCTCTTAGTGGCTATACTACATATTGCATTTATCCAGAGCACTGTCATTGAGATACTTCTGGTGAAAGTCAGTTGCAATATTTTTGAATAGGGAAAAAGTGTTCATTTTTTTGTTTTTGTTTTAAAGCAATTTGATTAAAAATAATCATTACAACAAGGAAAAAAACATTGGGACACTAAATAGATAATTAGAAAGAAGGAATCATGGCAAAATTTAGTTATGGAAGTATCTTCAAAGTTTACTGTGCAACTTGGCAGATTCCAAAGAATCAAAATTAAAATGATGCAGATCAGAAGCCAGGTGGGATTTGGAGAAGATAATGGACATAAGTTCAATAGCAAATGTCAACAGAGATCTTTATCAATATTACTGAGTTTCCTGAAGGCTATGCTGCTTCTAGGACACGGTTTTACTGTCCCAAGTAATAAAATCAAATAGGATTGGCAATTCCTAAATGGATTCTAGGAAAGAAGAAAGCCACGTGAACTTTTAGATGTGAGTGTTATACCTCTTTGGATATTGTCCACTTCCCCATAGTGAATTTAAAATGGTCAGGATGCAATTACTCCTTTTTCTCTTTCTTATCTTTCCCCGAATGTTCCACATTTAAGAATGACACGGCATCATTGATTACAACTGCATTCAGTGTGCAGTGAGCACATATTCCATTAACATTCATAGTAGGGAATTAGAGGGTAGGACATCAAATGGGATCTTTTTCCATTTAACTGCTTACCCACATTATTGAAGCCTGCTAGTGAAAATGAAATCTCTAGATGGTACATGAGGTTGTTTCTAATAGTTGTATTTTCTCAGCACATCATCTTATTCATATATGAAACAGCATGCAATCAAGGGGAAAAGAAAAACCCTTTGACCATAAGTTGGTTAGACGTGAGGATGACATCAGTAAATTTCATTTCTGTCATGAGATATCTTGATGGGTATATATTGTGTGTTATCATGAATTACCACAGCTGCAAGGAATTATTTCCATGATCATGCTCAGGAGTACACAAACCGTTCTCTAGCTTTTAACTTAGCTGGAAAATTAAGCAATGTTTGCATTGAAAAAGGGCCTGTTTTTTAAAACTTGTATTAATATACAAGTGAAAAGTTTACTTAAAAAAAACAAACAATGTGTGTAAGGAAAAAAACATTTACTGTGATGTTCTTCCTTTTTGCATAGTTTTCAGTTCAAGCTTCTCAATCATTGTGTTTCTAGCCTCACAAGAGATTAAAAAAATAGAAATAATAAAAATAGAATCTTTATAAGCCAAACAATAATTAACAAGAAAAAGAGTTTTATTTTTTAGCTACTTATATCTTAAAATATATGTATTGTGTTGGTACTCTTAAGAACACTGGTACTCTTAAGAACATCACCACCCCTAATTTTTCTATTTACTGTTTCACATTCAAGATCTTCAAGAAATTATTTCTGCTTGAAGCCTCCCGATGTTGACACTGGTGATTTATCATTTCACAATAACTTGATAGCCCTGAGTTTTTCATCAAAGATAAACTTCTGCTAGTGTTGCTTTTTTCACATGGAAAATAGGATTAACTGGAAGTAGGAGCCAATAACAACTGAGGCCAATAATAATGAAAAGTTAGTTAAAATAATTAAAACCAGTTAGAATCTTATAGGTAAACTCTGACATAATTAACTACACAGGGCAAATTGTTAGTCAAAAAGAGGAGTAGAACTGTTTTTGGGTGACCATTCACAGATCTTCAAAAGCACTTCTGAAATTACTTTTGTCAGATTCAGTTGTTGCTCCTTATTTACTAACATAACTGAAAGTTACAATCTTGAATTGAAATTTTAATTTTGAACACAGTAAAACAGTGGATAAAGGAGCAACTAAAATAATCATGTGATTGGAGCATCTCTTCAACAAAGAAAGATTGAATCATTTTGGCTAGTTTTATTTATTTCTCACTAAAGGTGTTTTTGAATATCATGATCCTTGTTGTGAATACTGTGAAAAGGGGAGAAATGTTCCCTTTTTCTAGAATTCTGGAAAGCCCATGAAACTGATAATAAATAGACATTTTTCTCAAAATTGTGCACTCTATTACAGTTTACTGGTTGAGTTTTACCCAGGCTCATGAACTTTCTTACTGATTTACTCTCATTTTTGAGGTTCACACAATCCATTGAATCATAAGATAACAAAAACAGATGGGTTTGCAGAACATTCTAAAATGCTACCCCCCCTTGCCCAAACATCAAGAATAAAATAGTCATACTTAGCAGCTACCAGATTTAACTAATTTAGTTAAGGTTGCTTTTTAAATTAATCCACTGTTGTAGTTTAATTGTTTAATAGTTATAGTTTCTTGTAAAAATAATAATCTTCTCAAGAGTAGTTACTAGAAAACAGAAAAAGAAAGAGATAAATGACTTTACATCCTGCTTGAATGTCCACTAGGCATTTGATGGACTACCTTTGGAAAAAATAATGATCTCCAATCTGACAGAGTTCATGTTGAATAGGATATGTAACAGAACCATTGCTTCTCCAGGTGCATATTCCATCACGTATGCTCAGGACTCCTCTATAAACATGTTACCTACTTGGCAGGGGAGATACCATGACCATGAAGGCGGTTCTCCAAGGGTAAAGCTCATTTATTGTACCTATGAACTATTTCTGTTGTAAAATCTTTACATGAAGTATTGTCAGATGGCCACCTCACATTACAGCACCAACCCATGATTTGATATATTTCATCATGCACACAATTCGCTGGGTGCTGAAAGTTTTCCAGCAGATGAAACTTAAACTAATTGACAATGTCACTTTACTAGATTCCTCTTGTTTGTATCTCTTCCATTCAGCAGCTGAAGCTGGATCAATTTTCAGAGGCTATCAGGGAGAAGAGGGCATTTACAAACTAGCTGCAGCTCTCACTATAATGATCTCAGACATGGCACTTTCCACTTCTGATTCTCAAAAATCATTTGGAAATAACTCAATGCTAGTTGAAGCTTCTATTAGTGCACACAGCAGTAATCCAATCTTGGAGTGACAAAGGGATTACTGTGATTAGGTTTATATCCCAAAGGAAAGGTTGCAGTCTCGTTACTAAATCTGGAGTTTATGGGGAAGGAAGATAGCAGCTTTCATCAACACCCACTTGCTGGGTATTCAAAAAAGACATTACTACTTTGAAATTCTGAGACAAGTCTTTGGGATGCCACAGCTTCCTATAACTGGGTGCTTCCAAATGTGTACATATTTATCAGCATAGGAATCTCATTAACTATGTTATCTGGGAATGCATTCCCAACCTATCTATATAACACCAGGTTGGAGAAAATAAAAACTAGCTTTGTTATCACATTTTCCTTTTTCCCACTTTTACATAAATACTATATGTTATCTATTCATTTATTTTTACTATCTTATGGACTACATCTAATTATTAGGATAACTTTTTATTTTATTTCATTACAACACAATAGGAACCCCATAGGGTAAGTTTAGACTCACCAGAAATATAATAGTGGATACAATACATACAAAAAATAGGGTTTGATTGGGAAAAAAATCAAAAACTGATTATTAAGTTACTGTGTCATTTCCATCAGAAGTTCCCTCTCTTCTACTGGTATAACTAGAATATTAGAATGTCTCATCACTCCAAGACATGCCCTGAGACAAAGGATTGTCTGGTGCTTGTTCATCCACAGTTTATAGTTTATTGTTGCACACATGGCTTATACCTAGCAGTCCTCTGGACAACAGTTTCCTGCATTTTAATATCTGCTATCTCTGTCTGATTATACTAATTGTGAAGAAAACCCTATGTATTAATCATATAGTAGAACAGATCAACACTATTACTGACATGCAAACTTTATTAACAGGCATTGGTTTCAAATTATCTGAAGCAGACACCCAACCTAACAGCCTCATTTCATGTTGTTCTCAAAACATTTTCAACTTTTGTGCAGTGTAACAGATAACTTCAGGCCAGGAAAGAGAAAAGGTGCCAGAAAGAAAAAATAAAGGGATCAGAGATATAAGCTTTAAACTCTGTTTATCTCAATGGTTCCCACCATATTGCTGATAACAGCTTACCTTTGAAAATAGAGTCTTCAACTAACCTCATTTTGTATAGAGCAAATGATTGTAAACTGCTAATCTTGACTGATGTCTATAGGAAGCAATAGCAATCCCATAGCGGTAGGTTAGATGTGAAATCAAAACAAGGCAACAACATATTGTTTCCATATTATTTTTGATAAATGGTAGATAAAGGTAGATGGTAGACAGACTAGTGCATCAGGCTAAAAACAGGAGAACGATACAAGCCATCTGGATAACCTTTAACTAGTCACTTTTTCTAAGAGACAATGGCAAACCAGTTCTGAAAAAAACTTGCCAAGAAAACTGCAGGGACTTGCCATGCAGCCTCCAAGAACCAGACAGTATTAAATGGAAGGGGGAAAAAGATAGATACTTTATATTTGTGTAGTAAACAGGAGCTGAATTCAACTCAAGGGATCATTTATCTCATTAGAATGCTGAGAAGAGCAGCAAAGATGATTAGGGGACTAGAGGCTAAAACATATTAAAATGGTTCCTGGAATTTGGTCTGTCTAGTTTAATGAAAAAAGGACTAGGAGTGATATGATAGCAGTGTTCCAATGTCAGGTTGCCACAAAGAAGAGAGAGTCAAGCTATTATCCAAAGCACCTGAGGGTAGAACAAGAAGCAATGGGTGGAAACCAATCAAGGAGAGAAGCAACCTAGAACTAAGGAGAAATTTCCTGCCAGTAAGAACAATTAATCAGTGCAACAACTTCCTCCAGAAACTGTAGGGTTTTTAAAAAGAGATTGGACAAGCTTTTGTCTGAAATGGTATAGCATGAGGAGGGGTTGGACTAGAAGACCTCCAAGGTCTCTTCCAACTCTGTTGTTCTGTTATTCTATCTTTATTCTAGAAGATGAAACAAATATATAGTTTGTTATCTCCATATAATATCATGAATACACTATGTAACTAGCTGTATATAAAGTATATATTTTTTCAAACATTTTTTCAGTGCTGTTAAAAATGAGTGACTAGCATGGAAAATGGCTGAACTAGATAAATATTCTACAGTCATTCTCCTGTTAATTTCTCACTAAACATATGGCATTTGTTATTTTTCTTGCATTTAGCATAACAGGTGGTATATTCATTATAGGACTGAAAAGACCAAGGTAATTATTTCTCCTTCCTGCTCCCTTCTTGCCTCTCACTATCACTGGCTTGATCAACTAAGTCCAAGTATCTGTTATACAGATTCATTACAAAACAAAGTAGATTTTGTTGGACATAATCTCCATTCTGATCAACCATGTCTACTATCTTGCAACAGTTTTTAAAACTCTTGCTCTGTCCAAAACTCTTGACTTTTGAAAGGGTTAATTTGTTTAGGTTCACCAGGGTAATAGCAGATATTCTCACAACTATCTCTTTAAATCCAGCCCTTGATAATTAAGGTTCCCAGTAGAGACTGAGATTTGTCTGCTTTAATCTTTCCTATTTTCCTCATCTCTTTTTTCTTACAGGGACGAACCCCAGTTTTCAGGGGATTTCATTGAAAAAACATTAATAAAAACAAGTTTTCTGCTAAAATATATTTCTAACATTTGTTGAAGGACAAGTGCAACCAATGGCCTTTATTGTATGTAGGAACAAAATGTCAAAATTAGAACTCATTCTGTTGAGAGAAAGAAATTAATCTATTCAGCTGTATCAAAATTGAAGAAGGATGATAGAAGATTCACAGTGTGATCAGGGCACCAACTCAATTCCAAAAGGGGCTTCACTTACCCACACAAGAATGCAAACTCTCCAAATTAAATCTTAAATGGGGGTGGATATGGCAGCATTGCAGTAACTGTAACATTTTAGAGTACCTAAACTATTTTTTGCTGAGCCAAGTGTTCTTTTGTCAGCTTTTTTTTTACTTTTATTTTATAACCAGAAATCCATTTGTGATAACAGAAAATAAATTAGTGCTATTTGCATGTGGGTGGGATCAAAAAAGACAAAGTGGAAATTTGGATTACATAGAACTGGCTGTCATTTTGACTTTCCCTTTGTAGATATTTCTGCTGTGGATCCACTCCAAAATGTATTCATTTAATTGCAGCACAGTTTAATTTACCTCACTATGTAATAATTTGCAACATTTTTGTGGTATCCAAATAGTTTGAACCCAGTTCATATGTAATAAGAAACTATGGTACACATCTGGAAAAAGCGCATATAATAAAAGAAAAAGAAAAATGCTCCAATAAATCAAAATTTTATCTAATTGTAAGAGTTTAGCAACATGTAGGCCATGGAAAGAGCAGAAATTAAACTGCTGAGAAAAGAACAAAATTTCATTTGATAAAACAGCTTGTAATAAAATTTTATTGAAGAAGTTTTCAATAAAATTAATCCACATATTAGAAAGGAAACAAGGAAAATAAGAAAAATAGTTTTTAAATGTAATTTTATTGAAGAAATTTGTAACAAGATAAAAGCAATACAAATATTAAAAAAGAAAAAGAATCCATCTGACAAAAGACTTTTAATGAATCTTTCAGAAGTCTGAACTTTTGAAAAGAGAAAATTTTGCAAGACAGCTGTTATTCATCCTTCTGTAGTAGACCTTTAAAAATGTTATTCTCTATTTTGTTCAAGAACTTGTTTCAGTTCACTGTTTCAAACCAATTGTAAAAAATATCACTTTTCAAGTTTATAGATGACCTATCTCTTCTCTTATATTAGGAGTCATGGTGGTGCAGTGGTTAGAATGTAGTACTGCAGGTTACTTCTTCTGACTGACTGCAGTTTGGCAGTTCGATTCTCACTGGATTAAGGTTGACTCAGCCTTCCATACTTCTGAGGTTGGTAAAATGAGGAGTCAGATTTTGAGGGGCAATATGCTGACTGTAAACTGCTTAGCGAGATCTGTAAAGCACTATGAAATGGTATATAAGTCAAAGTGCTATTGCTAAGGGCTATGATACTAACTATATCATCATTATTCAGTTACATTGCTTTGCAAATAGGAACTAACAATAGCCCTAACCCTCATGAAATGTGTCACCTGGTAAATAATTAAAAATCTGTTATCCTAAGGAAGATTGTAGCCTAAAAGACTGAATAGAAAACATTTACAACTGATGGTCAAATAAATAATAGATCCAATGCTGAATACAATGACCACCAACAGTTTCCAATCCTGGTCCTGTATTGGAAGTCTATAGCCTCATCTTAATTAGCAGGTGATAGGTTGTTTGATTTAGCCCCTTCCCTTTTTCATATTAAGAATCTGATTATAGAATTTTTTCTTATAGCCAAGCTTCATGAATTTCCATGAATCAATGCCTGAATATGTGAAATGATATCTTCATATAGATCTTAAATACATGAAAGTAGTGATGGTTGGCTTCTAAAAACATGAGCTTTGGTCTTCATAAAGCCTGAGGCTAGTTGGCTGGCTGGCTGGCTGGCTGGCTTTCTCTCTCTATCTCTCTCTCTTCACTCTTTCCTTTCTCTCCCTCCCTCCCTCTTTCCTTCCCTATTCAATTTCTACCACCCATTTCAGCAAAATGATTCAGGGAGCCTCTAAAACTATAAAACAATAAAAATATCCAAAGAATAAATACATAAAGCAACCAAGATAGTTAGCCAACAAACAATACAGCTAAGAAATAGGGCCCTTAAAAGATTCTGAGTAGTGAAATTTTTAAAGCTAGAGGCCAACAGGGTTGGAGCCATTCTAATCTCCAAGGAGAGTATTCTGCAAAGTAGGAACTACATCTTAGTTTTAAGGCTTTAATTCTGAAAAGAAGTGAGTTTTCCCAATGCAGGTGGTTTGGAAGATATGCATATTAATCTGAACATTACCAAAACAAAAGGTTGAAAAGGTTGATGGATAAAATGTTTAATGACTTGCTTTAACCTCTGAGATATAAGTGGAATATATATGTAAAATGAAACATAACAGACTGGTTTGGATTCAAAGCAAAATTAAAAATATTTTAAATGGTATGCTAGTATCCAGAAATACTAAAAATAACATATCTAGAAATGATCCTCTATTCTTTGTAAAATAAAAAGTCCACTTTAACTGGTATGCATTATCTTTCACCTTAGAAATAATAATAAAAGCAAATATTCTATATAATTGTTTCCAACTGATCAAAATTGGAAGCTATATCAAATTCTAGATATAAAACACTATCTACATTATTGTTATCCTTTGTCTAACAGACATTAGTGTTATTACATTCATTTTGCCAGACAGGACCTACCAGTATGGTATGCTCAATTATCTGTTCTTAACGGCAACACATTATTTTAATATAAAGTTTTCACTGCCGTCAGCAAATATTGTGTATTTTGTTTAAATTGACATGTCACATCTTATTATAAATTATACAGAGAAATGGAGGAGCCTCTCTGGGTTAGACCGAATCATTTACTGTGGTTTGGCTCACCCACACAGCATATTTTCTGCCAGCAAGCCTCAACAAGCCGATGAGAAAATAGCCACACAAAAAATAAATAAAAAGAATTGAAATGTTGATATATGAGCTAATGAGAAATTGTTTACTCATTTTATGAAATTAAAAACAGAACTTCCAGAATGTTCACCTCCTCCTGTTTATAGAAAACATAAATATTTACTATGTAAGACATCTAATAACTATGATGTACCAGCTTTTAGTTTTTTTTCCAAGCCTCCAGACAAATGGGCTTTCTACCTCAAATGCCACTTTATATGTGTTAGCCAAAATTGGATGTCAGGATTTGTGTTTAAAAACAATAACATCTGAAAATAAAGTGGCAATATTTAAAGGTCCTCATTGATTGTAGTTTATTATGCAATTATCTTAATGCTGAGCTCAAGGGGAAATGGAAACCACAGATCACAATCTGAAATCAAGACAGTGAGACTAAACAATTCTTCCCCAAGTGTGCTTTTGTATCTGCTGTAGTTACTGATTATACAATTGAATCAACTATTAAATGTCATATGCTATTATAAAAGCAAAAGAGCTGTTAAAGCTTCAAAATCTTTTATCAATCTTAGCAAATTGATGCAATGTATTTCCTGCTTCCGTTCACCTGAGCATCACTTAAGAAAAAAAAAATCCATGAAAAAAGGGTGAGGGATGATCATTGAATTATTGATCAATCAAATACTAAAGGTAATGTCTTGTTTTGGTTTTTACTAAATTTGAGATCTCAGAAAACTTCCATAAAATTAGACTGAAAACATCTACACAGTCAATAAAATGAAATTGTTCACCTATAAGATTTTCTATATAATAATTTAGTTATTGGAATATTTCATGAAGAAAAAACAAGAAAGTACTGAGGAACACAGCACACTCAGAAAAGGGTGTTTACCTTTAAAAAAACCCCAAATCCTTAAGTTTAGTTAAAAAGCATTAGGCCATACAATGTATATTAAATGTATGGATATGAAATATAACATCTTAGTCATTGTGAAGGAAATACCTTTGGTGAAAGAGCAGACGAATAGATTTATGAGAGAAGATAAGCAAAAAGCAAGACAATTTTTGTTTGTCTAGTAAACTGGACATAATGAGACACTTCTGTAGCATTTATGTGAAACAAAAGTATAAACAACCTTTGATTCACCCAGATGTCCTGAATTCAATCACACAGCTATAGAATTGTATTCAACAAAATGATTTGAGCAATGATTTCATATATTTATTTAAAACATTTATATGGCTGTCCATCTTAAAATCAAACTCTGGGCAACTTGCAATGGTGACAAACATTAAAGCTGCTATGAGACAGAAGATTGGAAGAGATAGAAGATAAACTCTCAATGACTAATATAAAGGCTACATAACATTTTGACTATGTACTCTTTCTGACATCCCAATCAGAGGCAGCCTACCTTTCAGTATCAGTTGCTGGAAAATATAGGCTGGAGATGCTCTCTTTAGGGCATTCCATAGGCACTTGACTGGCCATTGTGAGAAAGATGCTGTGGGTTTTGAGTTGGCAATAGGACTGTTCTTACCATCTACTGTTTTGGTTGGTGCAGTGGTTAGAGTGCAAAACTGCAGGCTACTTCTGCTGATTGCTGGCTGCCTGCAATTTGACAGTTCAAATCTCACCAGGCTCAAAGTTAACTCAACCTTCCATCCTTCCAAGGTGGGTAAAATGAGTACCAACATTGTTGGGGGCAATATGCTGACTCTGTAAACTGCTTAGAGAGGGCTTTAAAGCATTGTAAAGCATCTAAGTGCTATTGCTACAGTACAATCTTTTTATCTTTCCAAGATGTTATTGATTTATCAGAGAAGCATGTGTCCACCTGATTAGTCAAAGTGATCCCATTTGCCTACAGGATTCATTGGATGATATTGGGTTAGCCCAAGCTATCTCACATTGTTGTTATTATTGGGTTTAAATGAGGGTTGTGCCTTATATACATAAACTTTGCTATTAGAAAAAAAGAAACATCAGGTGAATAATATGTATTTTTATTCAAATCATTATCTGAAGTTAGAGATGAGGAGAAAGCTGTCTCTCCCAGTACTGTGTGAATACCTATGTCATACCCTTCCATTTAGAGTTAGTGTTAGGGTACATTTGTATTGTCATACAAATTCCAATTATATTTTTCCTGCACATATTCCATTGTGTATGTATCTTTATATAATTTTATAAAACTTCCTGAAAATTATGATTTTTGTGTAGCCATGTTATTCTAAGTACAAAAAACTTCCGAATCATCCAAAGGCATGTAATTATTTGAAGAAACATTTAAACATAATCACATTCAAATGTGTGAAACAGATTATCATTTGTGGAATTCTTGGTATTGTCTGAGTTTGGCTGATTGCTTAGAGATGTTTCATTACCCAGCTAGGTAACATCATCTGTGAGAGTGAGTGTGGGATTAGCTATCTGTTCATAGATCATAGCTTGCCCTACCAGTTTAGCGCAGTGTGATTTCTTCTTTGGTGATTGCCTGATGAGATTATTGTTTTCTGCCTGACTGTTCATCTGATATTCATACCTGCTTGACATTTGATCTCTTAAAATGCAAGGATTCTTTCTTAACTCTTACTATCACAGTGTTCTACTTTTAATTATTTATTTTTGTTATATTTGCTATCAAACACATTTATGTCATTGGTCAAGATATGGTCTAGTACCAGGGAGACTGATTTTATAGTGTACCTTTTTTCAGAATGTGTAAACCTATAAATTTATAATTTTATTAATAAATTTTTACCTTAAAACCTTTAGAGGTTAAAAAAAGTTTAAAAGTTTAAAAACTTTTTTGAGAGTTATATAAATTCTTCCCACTGGGAAAAATGTTAATAAGATTATTCTGAAAGGTTTCCCAAAATGTGGCTGATAGAGCATTCTTAACACATTACATTCTTTGAATTTACATTATTAAATCAAAGTAAGTGGAAACTTTGATGGTTTGTAGATGATTAAACTAGTTGGATGATAGCATTGGATTTGCACTAATCTATCATAATACTAGTAGATTCAATTCTAGTATATCAGTAGTTTATGACAGGAGTCATACTCATGTATAATTCATATGCATCCACAATATTTGGAGGGGAGAGGGAATGAATGCACATAATATATGATATACATGTATTTACAGCATATAAACATTTTATATTATGCAAAATATTTCCTTCTTTCCCACTTCTTGCTTCTCTTTTTTCTGTATCATCCCAGCATTAAATATGAATTCATTCAAAATTTTATGGCAAAAGAAATGCATATTTTTAGTGCAAACTTAATAATGTTGTATTTAAAAATAGCCAAGTCCACTTTTCCTTTTACTTATTTATTTATCAATCAAATTTCTACACTGCCCATTTCACCTCTGTGACTCTTTTCAAAAAATAATATCTTGCCAGCCTGCTAAACATGGCAGTAAGATGCCCTCCAATTAATGAAAAAGCACAATGAGAATTCCATCATGATGTTCTCCGTTCAAAGCGAATAGCCAGAAAGGCTGCAGAATGTTTGAATGTTATAATTTTATTTTATTTTAAAAATGTTATTTGCACATATCATGTGACCAACTCATAACTAAATCAGTGCAGGAATACTACCCACAAGACCCAAATTTGTCAAACTGAATAAATGCTGGTAGTGAAAATATTAAGAATTTCTTTGGATTGATACGTTCCATCATGTCAGTTTTAATCCTTAATGACTACATACATAGATATTTTCTATGACGATTTACTTGGTCTTTTCAGCACGGCCTTCATTGCCAAGTTATCCATCCATATTTCTGCTCAGCCTGGCACTAAAATAGGCCCTTTTCTGATCCATTTATGTACACATTTTTTCTTCTTTTCCTAAAGAAGAGATGTTAAACTTTTCCTGATTTAAAAACAGAAGAAAACAGAAAACAGAAAATCAACTTGGCCATAATTTTTGGCACTGTTCATTCCAGCCAGGTGCTTTGGAGACCACAAAAAGACTTTTGTAGGCTAGATGTGACTTCCACATTTTCACATTTCTGTCTTAAAGAATGGTCAATAACAGGGGGCACATTTTGTCAGAACATCCAACTAACTATCTCACAAGTATTTGTTTCCTGGTGTTCCAGAGTTTATACAATGTAAAGATTGTTTCTTTTGAAATATGTTTCCTTTTTAAAACAAAAACACAAACAAATCACTGCCTATTAAATGTTTAATCCCTTTAAAGTTCTTACCTGTTAACAGACAACAGGTTATCACTTTTGTATTCATAGGTCTTTAAAGCCTTGTAGCTTAGCTATCTTCTGACTCTTGATCTGTAGATTTCCATCCATGGCTAGAATGCCATAGATGTTATTTTGGTTCCCAAATTAGTTCATAGAATTTAGCAATCTTTCTGCCATCCTTTATGACTCAAATCAGCCATATTCCTATTTGTTTCAGTCTTTAAAAAAATTCTGTAAAAAGGGCTTTAAAAAAGTGATGACAAGTTTGTAGTCCTATCTTGATCTCCCTTTGGTGGCAGCAATATAATTTGCATAATCTTTTCATTGCACTTTTATCTTATGATCCATGTAGCAATAGGATGTTCTTTTCTCCCTTACTATCTGTCAAGAGACATTGATTAAAATGGAATGATTTCTATTGAATCTGGTTTTGAAATAATGGCAATTCTAGATTTTGAGGATTGATATGACTAATTCCACATATTAATTAGAATGAAATAAATGTTTTATAAATCTGAACGTATACTGGAAAGAATTTTATTCTTTAGCAATATTTTGTTTCAACTGAAAAACAATATACTTTGGCCAAGGGTTAGGATCAGAGTTGTGAGAAACAGATCTCCTGGGACCCATGACCTATGTGCTGGCAGAAAAACAAGCAGGATTATTTTACCAACTTTCTTTAGAAAAAGGAGAAATTCTCCAACTAGTAGAGCTCACTGTTACAACAGTATTTTTTATTTTCCTAAATTTTTTTGCAGAAGCAGTGTTGGCATAATAACAGTCATTTTGGATTATCCATAATGTTCAGAAAAAAATGAATCATGATGAAGGAGGTAAATATTTGAAGAAAATCTTGTAAATCTTGTAAAAAAATCTTCTCTTCTTACCCTGAAGAGAAGAAACAATTCTCAGTACTTTTCTTAAAAAAGTATCTTCTGAGAGAACAGAGCATGCCTCATAATGCCACTGAGGACATCAATAAGGAGATGCTTCTATTCCTGCCAGGCCCAGTAAATGTTGCACAGTAGGATTTTCATTGGGTTCATCGCACTAGAGGAAGGCTTATAATCATACTTACTTTGCTGTAGATCACTGTCTATTCTCTCCCCTCACATAGAAACTATTTATATTAGGAAAGAGAAAGAATTAAATTTGATCGTGGACAATTATCATGCCAAATTTGGCTCTGGGAGTAGAAATTTGTCCTTAATACATGCTCAGTTCCATTCTATTTCTTCATAATGCATTTTAAAAATAAAAATACACAGAATGGTCACACTTCATTTATATTACACAAAAATATTTTTTTTTTAGCTATTTCTTAAAAATGTGCATTTTTGTCTTCATTTTATCTGCAAATACAACTTTTGTTTTGTTCTGAAATATAATTTCAGAATTTTAAAAAAATAATAAAAATGAATTCTAATATATATTTTATTCCATAAAATACAGATTGGATTCTATTTTTCCATACTAATATTCCTTTCTATTTTCTTTTGAGTAGATCATAATTCTTAATAAACATCGAGAAATACCAACTCATTAGTTCAATTTGGGGAGTTGTCATGGCATAAATAATAATGGACAGAAAAATTACACTTTGCTTTGTAGATTGCTAATGTGCCAATAAATTTTATTTTATTTAAACATTTAGGAAAAAGCACAAATTTATCTGTGGACTATTGATGTATGTAAGGATCAGGTACTGATGTTTGGAAGCTTAAGCATGTGTTTCAAATATACAATCAATTTTTTTTTTAAAGGGCCATTTAGTGTATTTCTTATTACAGGTTAAATCTAGGTTAACAAATCATAGTGGTCTCAGCAGTCTTCTAGTCAACCCCACCACCACCACCACCACTCAAGGCAGGAAACCTATACCACCTGATCAAATGGTTGTCCAGTCTATTTTTGAAAACCTCCAGTGATGGAGCACCCACAATTCCAGGAGGCAAACTATTTCAATTATTGTTTTCACTGTCCAAACATTTCTTCTAGATTAGATCACTCTTTAACAAACTTCTACCCTCCAAGTTTGCTGTTTAGCTCCTGGACATATTGTTACCAAACTAGGTAACGTCTTCAGAGGGGTTTTGAGGTGAAGTGTCTTGTTCATTTATATAGGTTCTGGGTGGTCATTTGGTCTTGTGACTGGTTGAATAACAAGACTGATTGAGTCACAAGGCTTATTAAATCTCAAGACTGGTTGATTAAGCTGAAGTCATTGGCTATGCCAAAACCCATCAGGCATACAAGTTTATAGAAGTCTGGCACTCTACCAATGGGTCCCTCAACAAACACATTGACTTAGAATCAGCTATGAACCAATACCACCAATAAAGAACCAATACCACCAACTGATGATAGAACTGACCATCCCCTCAACAGTTGAATTCGGCACTTCACAGCAACCAGACAGATGTCACAAAATCACAAAACCAGAATCAGTCTTGTGATTCAATCAACTTTGTGACTGATTAGCTGATTAGCTGAAATCAGTTAACTTGAACTAATTGGTATTTCATTGTTCTGTTCAAATTTTAACTGCATTTGAAAGAGCTTTAAATTTCATAAAATAAAATCATTCAATACTTTCCCCAAACTATTCTATCTTCCATCTCTTCTCAATTAGTTATGATTAAGTCAAGAATAACTGATTCTCTTATTCCTGCCTTCTTCCCACATAGGAGAAATTTTCAAAACAGGTCAGCAATTTCCTGGAAGGACTATGCTTGGCAGAATTTGTTTCCCAACAGATGTTGGGGGAATTAAAGTCCATTAACACTACTGCTTCATGCTTTTTTGAAAGTTTGCTTTTAGAGACCATTATCCTCATCTTCTACTTGGTTGGGTGGCTGGTAGTAAATTCCAAAAATGGTATTGTTTTTATTTCTTCTACCATTTATTTTAACCTAGATGCTTAATAGCATTTCCTTTGTTGCTTCTGTTCCTTTTAAACAATTGCTGTATTCTGGTAAGAATAACAGCCTCATGAGCCGTCATTTATACCTATTCAATTATATTTAGTTTCTTTTGTAATAAGTTCATGCTGATTTTGTTTATTTCCCTTGTTCTCAGCATTAGAGTATATACAACAAAGACCATGGACTTTATGTATCAGTGTTGTTCCTGATTGTAATTGTCATTGAGTGATTTACTGCTAACTCTACTGACTTCTGTAGTGCATAAAACTTTATCTGAAATTCTTTGGGGTTTGTCCATAGAATTAAAGGCAAAGTTCTCCTGACCTACTTCACTGTAGTTCAGCCAAAATATTCTTCCCAGTATTTTGAGATACAATGTCATACTTCATAATACTTCATCATTCAGGGAATGCAACTTATGATTCCCTAAAACTCAATGTTTTAAATTAATGCCATTTTTCTAATTAATATTCCTTGTTTTTATTTCAGGTTTTCAGTTTTTTTTCTATGAATTATAAAATAGAATAAGAACAAGAGCTGAGTCACAAAATTATTTAGTTTTCTTTCTGGATTTGTTATACCCAGGGTGACAGGTTGTAGCTCCTCTTGAGCAATACAATTTCTCCTTATAGGAGAATGACCTGTATATGTAGAAGTAAATAAATTATCTATTATAACTTCTTTAATTTTGGAATAATTTTGAACCCTAGAATTATCTAATTTTATAATGATCAGGATTTTGAAGGACACAGCAATAGAGCATGGGATTTTATTACTAATAGTAAATTCATTTACATTACTTCTATGTTGTTTTTTTTTAAAAATAAGCTGTTGTACCTTTCTATCCCATTATATAGCAACATGCTGATTTTTACAAGTAACAAGAAATGTAACTGATCAGTTATGCAGTCCTACTTTTGCAATGTTACATATTATATTGTTTTGGTACTGACCGAATATTAAAAATAAGGCTCAATGTAATGGTAAGAGTGAGAAATGAATTGAAGTGTACAGTGCTTTCTTCTCCAATGTGTAATGTGCATTGTTAAAATCATTTGAAAAACTCTTGTCAGAAATTTTGCACAACATTTGTAGAGGGCTTTCTTTACCCATTATCAAAGGGTTTTCAACACCAAGGGCTGATCTCTCAAGAGTGAGATGCTATAATCATGGAACTGGAAGTGTCACCTATCATTTTCAAGAATCACATGCAAGTGAAATATAGAATTTTAAGCAGATAATTTTAGTGCTTAACAAGAGATAAAATTGCTAACTTCTGTATGTATCACAGAATTCCCAGCCCACCCGCTGTTGCTATAAGATTCCTTGTTAAGCATATACTGCAAATTAGAAAAAATATTAATTTTTATTTTTTTAAACAAAATATCCAACATATGTACAAAACGTATCTTAAGCTGTAAATATAATCTATTGTGTGTACCAAGCATACCTTCCCTTAACTTTTCAATAAATGAGTGTTTCAATTAGCATAGCAAAACAAGTTTTTTGACTACAAAGGAATTTTTTGTAAATAATATTTCTTTTTATCAATTTTTTCACTGGGAATCACTGGTGATGCTGGAACCTTTCTTTTCAGAGATTATGACTAGTCATTTAGACTTGTAGAATTTAGTTTCTTCTTGTAGCAGTTGGATTATCTCCATGCTTCAGCCTTCTTGTTTTCTCAGAATTGCTGTTTAGTTCTAAAACAATCAAAATAGCATCTTGCAGGTAAACACATCCATATCACATGTTAAAACTGCATAGGGTAGCATTTTTAGAAAATGTTGTCATTATTAAACTGATTTGTTTGGTTATATATCATTATTGGTTTATTTATTTATTTATTTATTTATTTATGAATTATTATGGATATATATGACATTTCATTCCAGAGGTACCTATATATCCCTGTACAGTAAAATGTTTAAAAGAAATAATAATAATAATAATAATAATAATAATAATAATAATAATAATAATAATAATAATAATAATAATTGTTGTTGTTGTTGTTATTTTTATTATTATTTCCCCAATATAAAGTACTACCTTCATGTATTTGTGGGGCTTTTTTGCTCTGAAGAAGATGAGAGCTATGCCGGAGATTCAATTATACTGGACAGGTCTCACCAGAGATGCCAGATGAAAAGTTCCTCTTCCATAAAGAATATGGTGAGATGTAATCTACAAAAACCCATATCACATTGGTTGTTGCCCAGGTCAAGAAATGTTGGGATTAAAAAATGGATTATAAAACTCAACTTTGTTGGCTGAGCAACTAGAGACAGCAGCTGCAGAACTCCTGGAAAAAAATGTCACAAATACAGAGTTGGAAAACAAAGAAAACAAAGATATTACAATGTTACTACAAATCAAGCCCAACAAGAAGAAGATAACTTTAAAAATGCATCATTTCTAGAAAAAATATCCAGAATTAAAAATAACAGAACAGAGGCTAGCAGTTCAACATTAGATTATAGTATGAAATAAAATATTCCCAAAAGCAGAATTGAAAAATTGCAAAGGCTTACCCAAGGCAAGCAAATCGAAGGCTTGCCAGAATTAGCTCAGACTGTAGAGGCAAATAAGGGGGAATCATTAGACATCATAGACATTAATATATTTTTTTCATTCCAAAACCAGGGACCTTCTCTTCTGCCATCTCCTCAGAAAGAACAAAGCCCTCTAACAGAAGAAGGAGAAGGAGAAGGAGAATTATTGAATAACTGAGCATACAGAACACCACAACTGAATCAGCAGCATTGAAGCTTGTGCCACTGTCACCACCAACAGGAGAAAAATAGTGAAAATGGAAGGAATCAAGATGACCTATGGAAATAATATCAACAGTCTGGATGAAGATGATCACTACATATAGCTGGGCATTTTTCAAGCTGACAACATCAACCACACTAAAATTAAGAAAAAGGTTAGAAGGGAATACATCAGAAGAGTGAAGATCTTAAAGCACAAACTTTAAGAGGAAGAAATTCCAGTCATCAGATAAAGAGCTGGAATACTGGACTGGACTCAAGCAGAAATAAAAGACCTAGATAGAAAGACCAGAAACATAATGACAATACATCAACTCTTTCATCCACAAGGTCATGTTGATATCAGTACATAAAAACTCTAGCAGGCAAAGCAGACAGCAACAAGACTTGGCAATGGTTAAAAGCAGGAAAGCTGAAGAAAGAGACAGAAGGTCTCATTCTGGCTGCACAAGATCAAGCCTAAAGAACAAAAGCATATAAAGCCAGAATTAAAAACACAGCAACAAACAGTAAGTGTTGCCTCTGCAAAGAAGTTGAAGAAGCAGTGGGCCACCTGGTTAGCTCCCACACTATTAACTCACAGGCTGACTACAAACAACAGCATGACAAAGTAGCAACAATGATGTGTTGGAAGCTTTTCAGCTAAACCAGGCATGGGTACGGCCAGAACGTGGGGCATCTGGCCCAGGGGCCAGGAGTTTTACAGCCTTGTTGTAGGTCATCTAGTCTAACCCCGCACCCAAGCAGGAGACTTTACACCATTTCTGATGAAGTCCAGTCTTTTCTTGATAGCTTCCAGTGATGAAGCTCCCACTACTTCCAAAGGCAAGTTCTTCCATTGGTTGATTGATCTCGCTGTCAGAAAATTTCTCCTTATTTCCAGCTTAAATCTCTCCTTGATCAGCTTCCATACATTATTCCTTGTCTGGCCTTTGGGTGCCTTGGAAAATAGCTTGACGCCTTTCTCTCTGTGGCAGCCCCTTAAATACTGTAACACTTCTATCATGTCTCCCCTGGTCCTTCTCTTAACTGGATTAGCCATACTGAGTACTTGCAACCGTTCATCATATGTTTTAGCCTCCAATTCACTAATCATCTTGGTAGCTCTTCTCTGCACTCTTTCTAGAGTTTCAACATTATTTTTAATAGTGTGGTGACCAAAACTAGGTATGGTCTTATTAAGGCTTTATAGAGTGGTACCAGTACCTCACTTGATCTTGATTGTATCCCTCTGTTAATGTCACTGAGGATTGCATTGGCTTTTTTGGCTGCTGCTGCACACTGCGGGCTCATATTTAACTGGTTGTCCACTAAGATTCCAAGACTCCAAGATCCCTCTCACAATTACTGCTTGATTTCACTCAGTCTATATGTATACTTTTTGCTTTTCTTGCCTAAGTGTAAGACTTTACTTTTCTCTACATTGAATTTTATTTCATTAGATAGGGCCCAGTGTTCAAGTCTGTCAAGATCCATCTGGATCTTGAACCTATCATCTAGGGCTGTGATGGCGAACCTATGGCATGCGTGCCAGAAGTGGCACACAGAGCCATCTCTTCCAGCATGCGAGCTATTGCCATCAGGTCCACTGCACATGAGCACATACCTCCCGCCCGCCAGTCAGGTATCTGCCACCCATGCTTGAGATGCGTGCACATGTGCAGAGGTGTGGGGTGCATGCAGGGTGTTGTACGTGCATGCGCAGAGGTGCACAGCACACAGGGGGGTCGCAGTTACATGTGCATGTGCATGCCCAGGAGTTGCTTGCACATTGCATTATGGGTGCAGGCATGCGTGAACTTTCGCCATGCGAAGACGAAAAAGTTAGCCATCACTGATCTAGAGTGTTAGCTATTCTTGCCAGCTTAGTATCCTACCACACATTTGGTAAGTTCCCCTTCTATTCCCCTCATTTAAGTCATTTATGAAGATAGTGATGTGTACTGGGTCTAAGATGGAACCTTGTGGTACTCCATGGCTTACTTCCCTCCATGTAGACATAGATGTTGATTATGCCATACATTTATTTAGCTTTTGAAACTTTTTTGCTCTGATCATTTTGATTCACTTGCTTAGCTCTCATAACTGGTCACCTTGACAAGAGACTGACAGTTTATTTCTGATATTGAACATATCCTCCATTCACAAGTACTTTTCACAAAATATTTAGCTATGCTAGAAATCCCAGTTCACATATTCCCAATTCATATTCACTGCCACTATAGTATGTCATCTTGTGCCAGGTTGACCTACGGCAATGACCATCTAGCTTCAATGTATGGGTGACAGAGAGACAGATGATATGACACATTAGTTGAGAATATTTCTGTTTACATGCACAAGCAATAATACTGTTTATTGGAACTTCACATGTGGTTGTGGTCTTTCATGCCTCATTCATGAATATAAAAGTTATTTTGGGCACTTTTTAAATGTATAGTGTCTAATCTAGTAGCAAACTATAACACAAAGCTTAAAATCATATGGGTTAATAAAATGACTGAGATTTTTTAAAATTAAAGCAAACTCTTTCATAAGTAGAACCTGTATATAAAAAAATAAACCCCATTTCTCTAGATACTACTCACTTTTGGGGGCGGCTACATAAAGGAAGTAAGTGCCTTATTGTAAATTTTACTTTTGGGTCAGGGACATGGAAAAATACATGCATGTAGGCATTCTGTTACCCAGAAAAAAATATATCTATTTTCCCATGAAGATAGTCCATTTAACATCTTTTGAAACACTTCAGAGTGAATGGTAAAACAACTTATCCTGAAGAAAGCCCAATTTTACATTATACAGGAGAATTTATGACTGTTTCCCATCAGGAAAAAAAATAGAAAAATAGATTCTCCAAATGTAACTGGAATGGTATGAGATAATTAATGCTCTCTTCGTTATCAATCCAAAACAGTTTTAATTTGGAGAAAATAGTCAGTATAGCCCTTTTAGGGGAAAAAATATTAAGTCCTTTTTAGCAGTGCTGATCTGATAAAATGCAATTTTCTCTCCCAACTGAGTTAAAATAAATATGAAAACATCAGGCAATCCGGTCCTCCAGAGCTGCATAACATGTTGCTTAGCCCTAACCCAACCTCTCCTTCTTGGTGATTTTCTCTTTTCCACATTAATTTATCTGCTTGCACTTTGCTGAGAATGTGCTTTGTTCCTGGTAGACAGAGCTGAAATTAATGCAGCTGTGGATTGTGCCCTCTACAGCCTAATTTTGAAAACTCATAAATGCCGTTAGAGAAGACTTTTTCAAGTGAACTTCAGAGATCATTATGTAACTGAATACAAGAACCAATAATGTCAGCATGCTATAACAACAAGTCACCGTAGTTCAATTTCAAACACTGCTGTGCTTTTAATAGGTTCCTGCATGTTTCCACAATGTGTATGTGGGGGCACAATTTAGCAGATTAGCATTGAGAGGTCACATATTCAATAAGAATATGGATATTGTCCTTACCTTTCAAATAGATTTATAGCATAGCTTTGGAAAATGCACTATTCTCTTGAAAATCAGGAGGGAGGAGAAAAAGGGAGATGAATATTTAAAAAGTCCTCTTGCTCTTTAGTATATTTGGTTTTGCATCCCCCCCCAACCAACCCTTAATTTAACAGGAAATTCAGAAAAAGCTTTAAAGAAATTTTGATGAGATGACTTTTAACTGAGGAAAATCCCACAAATGCAGGAAGGGGAGTGGTGATTATGTTGCAATGAGAAAAGGCACCCTACATATATGTATATGTAAGTCTGAATTACTTCCAAGTAAACCTATGCATTTTTCTGCTATGGCCAGAAAGATAAAATGTGATGACTATTAAGGAGAAGATGAAAGCAGTTAGAAATTGGGAGAGTTGTCAGACATCAGATCTATACTTCAGCATAATGTGGCTCCTTCTGTCTTGCAGAATAATTTTCTTCTAAGAAAAGAAGTAAAAAAATGACTTTTAAAACCTTTAATGTAGCCTAATACAGAGAAAAATATGCTTTGTGATGCAGAGATGTAAATAATTCCCCAGTTCCTTATTAAACTCTCAATAGCATCCACATTCCCATACTGAATAATAATCAACATCAGTGATATTTTTCTGGCAGGGAATACAGTTGGCTAGAATTCAAGGTACATGCTTAAGTCCCATTGATTTCAGTGAGAACCTCAGAGTGTACTATAGTCAACTGGATACTTGCCATTTTAGTTAATATCTGTTTCAAATATTCTAAAATATAACTCATACAATTTTAAAACTGGAAATCTGAAGGAACAATCAGGTATTTTCTGAATTTCTGTTTTACAGTTAAGACCAAGATTATTTATTATTATTTAATTTGGAGGAGATAATTAAAATAATGTTGGTTTATTTTGCATTTTGAAATATTATGCATAAACACCTGAAATAAAGAAGGAAGAAATATCCCTCTGGCTAATTTGTACATAGAAAAACTAATTTACAGTATGTGAAAAGCTTCAATTTTCTGACCAAATGTTAACCTATGTTAGGTTTCCAATATTATTTAACTTCTCTTAGTCAAAGCTATGGTGTTTGAAAACTGCAGATTAGTAATGGCGGCAGCCTATTCTTCTTGGTTATCTGCAGCACCATCTTAGTATCTCAAGGCATAAAAGAATATTATCTGTGTGACAGTTATGGCTGAAACCATCTATTCATGTTATCAGCACTCAAAAAAGAGCTTCAAGACATTTAAGACATTTTTTTCCTTCTGTCCATTTGTTAAAATTGTGAAAATGCTGCATGTTATGGTAAACATTATATGAAAATTTCAGTAATACTGTGAGGTGGGAAGTATCTATGTGGTTGGAGTATACTATTCCTTTGTAAAGCTGGATGACCATAAGCAAGACAACCTATAAATTGATTCTTTTTTACTTCATTTTCATCACAAATAATGTGCCCTTCTGATTGCATGAAATCATCAGGAGTATCTCCAATTACAGTGTGCAGTCTCTGATCAAAATGACTTCTCTTTATTCAGAATCAGGGTTATGGGGGGGGGGGGAATGACATTGTGTAAGCGTGTGTGTGTGTGTGTGTGTGATATAGGTGCAGGGAACAAAGCAGAAAGCACAGTCGCTATGCATTACAAATGTCAGGTTGCTGGGGAAGTGTATATATTCATATTTAATAATTTCTAAGATGGAATTGTGATTGTAATAATGGCTCATTCATATCTGCATTTCATTTAAATGCAGTGTTTTGAATCTGTGAACATTTGTCAAAGATATTATTGCTAAACTTTTTTTTTTCTTTCCATGGCCACTGAGGTAATGACAAGCATTACATTACCAGCGAAACTGCATGACTTGCTGATACTTCCATTTTCCTTAGCAGCTTATGAAATAATCAAAATGTGTGCATGAAATGGCGTCCTACTCTGAATTTATTTTAATACAGCCAGGCTTATAGAGAAAAATGAAGAAGCTCTTAGGCCTCAGACATGAGAGACAATGACTTCACACAAAGCTGAATTTTACTAGCAGGAAAGATGGATATATGAGTATTAGACTCTTCATAGCTATAGGAAGGATAATCTTTCAATCAGATTAATGAGAAAATATATTGCATGGGCCCTACAGCACTTTTTGCTTTCTAGCCTAATACGTGATTTAAATCCCCAAAGTACATTTTCGGCATTACAATATCCTTTGATAATAATGTCCCTTGAACAAAGATAGATAAAAATAAAACAATCCCCCTTGATTTCCCATTTTAGATTTGAAGTATATTTTTGGTCCTTGTCTTGCAATGGAGGGAATTCTATTGATAAGAGTCACATTTAATAAGGCAAAGGAAATTTTCTAATTATGCTACCTGTCAAGATTTGAATCTATGGGATTGCAACTACAGTTGAAGAAATAGATGAGGCAATTGCATATACTCCAGTTTCCTAGGTATATGATTACTATTTGTGCTTATATATTGGTTAATGTAAATCAAGCAAACATACCAATGTGTGCATAGAGATAAACATCAAGAGGCAGATTTCAAAATGGATTCTGCAAACCAAATTGCAGGCTTTTTAGTAATCAAATTCCTCCAGCTTCCCTGTATTCTTCACAGAAAAGGAAAAATAGTGCAAACTGATGAAAATTAAAGGCTGTGAAAATAAGCAGCAAAGTAAATAAATATATGCTATAAAAAATCCACTGACAGAATAAATACCATGGGGTTGTGTGTCTCTGTGTGTGTGTGTGCACGCGCACGCGCACGTGCCTGTCTGTCTGTGTGTTTCTGTGTGTATCTGTGTGTGAAAGGGAGAGGGAAAGCGGGGGAGGGAATTTGTCTATTTTATTAGGACAAAGGGAACTCAAAGGGGGGAAAACACACCTACTGAAGCCAATAAAATTTGTGCAACACTTATTAAAATCTATCTGGTGACTATAAATATACCTCTGAAAGTTCTTACACATTGTCCTTCAAGGATTTCTAAGGCACAATTCGTTGTTGAGATCCCTTTAGACATTATTCTTGTTCACAACAGTGGATTTTAGTGAAACTACAAAAGCAAGGACGGATCCTCATGTTGTTATTTTCCATAATAGATATTTGTGCAGCTTATCATTAATAATGCCTCAGCATCCATTAGAGCAGGAGAAATCTAAAATCCACCACAGTTGAGTATTTTTATTTGAACCAGCTAAAATGCCAGAGAATAGAAAAAATGTTTTTGAGCTCTTCAGATTTTTCTACTTAATCTAGGTGTTTAAATAAAATACAGCGGGCAGTGAACAAAGAACAAAAGACTAAAGTTAGGAATATTTCAGCACAAGTTTACCATTTCCTTCATCTTAAATATGGAAGGAATTTGTAAACATAGTTAGGTAAGAGGATCCCTCAGTATCTTATATCCATACAACCCAATCAATAAAACCTATTTAAAAAAAAAGAATATAAAGTGCTTTATATTATGTTCCCTAATGGCATAGTTAATAAACACAAATTATACTACAAACAGAAAAGTTTACTTTCAGAAGCTCTCTCTTATCCATTCTTAATTAAAAACGTTAAATTTTTTTAGATTAAATTATGATTATTAATAGCTGTTCTGTTTGTGATGAAATAAAACAAAAGCTGCCTGCAGGACCAAGGTCTGCATTTCTTCAGTCTATATTTCTTTCTAGTTCTTGACTCGAATCCAGTAAAACAAACAAACAAACAAATTTCAAAGTATAGAAAGGTCTATATAATAACAACGGTGGCTATAGAAGGATTTTATGCCTAGGAAAATGATTTTTTTTACTTAGGGAAAAATCTTCATTGTTTCCTGACAACTTGAAGTTTGAGATGGAAGTGATGTGTTAGATTTACTACATATGTTCAGAAAGAATGGTAGAATCATTCCTTATTTTCTGATTTTCTATCTCATATGAAAACTTGACACATTAATGTATATACATTAGATGTAACAATTCCTTGGATTCCATTGTGGTGGCACTAAACATTTCCAATATTTTGATAGATGACCTTTACTAAGAATTAAATAGGGCAAGTACATCTCCATTAACTCTGCTGGGCTTCTGAGAGATGTTTACTGCTTTCAATAATAAGATCTAAAAAGTGAAGGTTGTTTGTTTGTTTGTTTCATGCCTTCAAATCTGTTGACACCTGAACAAATCCCTGCAGGTTTTGCAATATTTTGGAACTGGTTTGCCATTGCCTGATTAGTATGGCTGAGAGAGAGTGACTGGCCCAAGACCATGCATATGGCTTTATGCCTAAGGCAAGACTAGAATCTATGGTTTTCTGGTTTCTAGCCTGGTGCCTTTGGCTCTCTTCCCTGTATTGGAAAACATACTTTGCAGAAGTGGTGGGATTAAAAAAAAATACTTCTGGTTCTGTGGGCATGGCTTGGTGGGTGTGGCAGGGCAAGGATACTGCAAAATCTCCATTCCCATCCCACTCGAGGGGAAGGATACTGTAAAATCTCCATTCTGTTTCCACTCCCGGGGGAAGGTTACCACTGGTTCTACGAACTACTCAAAATTTCCAGAACTGTTCTCCAGAACTGTTCAGAACCTGCTGAATACCACCTCTGCTTTGCAGTGGCTTTGCCTTCAGGAGATCCTGTGGGATCCTAGTTTAATCCTATGTATTTAGATGTGTAGGTTTCTTGAGGTTTCTGTTATACCCTCCATACTTTTTCTCATCTATGCAAAACAGGTGAAATTGTTAACTATCATTTTAAAAGTACAGTCTCATTTATATGCTGATTTTCTTCTAATATTCCCAAAACAGCAAAGACATCTTACACTTGCTCTTAGAAGTGGTTGATGTTAGCAATGGTCTGAGAAATGCTAATAAATTATAACTAAATATGTCCAAGACAGTTATTCTTCCAATAAATAGGAAGGATTTCATTTTGAATATGTTAGAAGTGGATGCACTTACAATTCAGATTCATGTTTTAAGGGTGCTTTTAGACTAAGCATTAGATGTGGCAGTTGAGTAGTACTTTGTGGCCAGAAATGCATCAATTGTGTCTTTTTTTCTGCAATGTATGGCAATCTAAATATTGCTATTTTATCTTCATTACTGCAGCACCTTCTGGCTGTAGCTATTTTTTTAGAGAAAGTTTGGAAATCTAGCGTAGAATGCTCAACCAGGTTTATTACAGGGTAGGGTAATATAGTATATGGCGGTATAGTAGTTTTATGCAGTCCCCATCAAGATGCATGGATCATTAAACCAAAATTGCCACCATCATCCCAGTTGCTGATGATTAAAAAAATCTAATTGGCTCCCACTCATATTATTTCAGTCTGACCTGAGCATTTCTGGGCATTTAATGTTTGTTTTTCCCATCCTTGCTTTTGCCATAACATCTTTCTCTGACAGCAACTTAGAACAGTTTGGTAGGAATATTTAATGTTCAATAAAGAGCTATGTTCTCTCATTTTAATGTGAAGTGGGATTCACACTTCAAATCACATATTATTAATGACATCTAAGGAAGCGTTCAGTTCTGCATGCATGGTTGCATATATGTTTATATTAGGGCAAATAAACGGGTAATTTGGAGTGGTTTCTAAGACTTTTGAAATGGGAATAAATTCTCTGTCCTGATTAAAACTCTTTGATATATAGTTTGGAAATTGGGTTTTATAACATATAAAAAAGGGGCAGAACCCAAACTTTTCATTGGCCCTTTTGTAGCAGCATTCATGGAAGGAAAAGAATTATACAACAGGTAAGATTGTGGTTGTAGCAGCATAATCTGAACACCACCCCTTTTGTATGCAACAGGTTTGCATATCAATGATGCAAATCTGTTGAAAGAAGTAGGGCTTGGATTGCACTGTCATGGTCACTGTCTTACCTCTTTTGACTCCACCCTACATATACCATTGGTTTCTTGACTAAGAAAATAGTCAACAGAACCAAAACAATAAAGGAAATTATAGGACTGGACATCATCAAATATTTGGCTGAAGTATCCTTCTAAGGATGCTGAAATACTTGCACTTCACGTTGCTTAAGAAAATAAAGCTAAAGTGGCATGGATGAATTTTCAGTTAAACATAATTGTTAATCAAAGCCTACCTTGAATCCACTTTTTCACGTAATACACAATATATATTTTTATTCAAATGTGGGGGCAACATCATACTTATTTTTATTTTAAATCATGCAGTTCGAATTCAAAGGTACATGATAGGTGGTATCATGGCTGTTCCAGGAAATGCTGGATAAGAAGCTCAGGATAGGGCTATTGGAAGAGTCAGACTTTTAAGTACAGAAACTTGAAAGAAACCCCTTATTCATTTTGTACAAATAGGAATATAGCTGTAATCTCTGTCCTCCATCACAAATTGTTTTTTTGTCCTGGGGAAGAATGAAAGTTGACCAGACTTCTTTCTTGTTTGCATTAGCTTTTTTCTGCCCCTCACATTTTGGGATAAAAAATACTAAATTTACTCTCAACAAGATTTGATGGAATTATTTTTCATTGTTATTGAGGAGGCAGTCATACCTATATTCTTCTGTGCTCTATGAATATTTATGCCACTGAATTGGATATCACATTTTTTAGAAATAAATTTGATGGAATTTAGCAGAATTTTTCTTGCCATCACTGACAGGTTAGAGAAGAAACAAGAATTTATATATCCAAAGGAAGGATAGGATGAAAGTTAGTTTCCTTTCTTTCTTTCTCCTCTGCCCTCAAATTCAGCTTGCTGAATAAAATAAGAAACAACTGAAGAAGATAACAAAAGAGATAACAGAAAATTGCATGTGATAGCTTTGGTGATTTTTGTCCATGTCCATCAATACAGAAGTATCTGGAGCCTGTTCAATAGATTTGTGCAATATTGAATAGTTCTGTGCAGTGTGCATATAGTATAAGCCATTATTTAGTTATTTTGTTTATTTAGTAGTCTCATATTTCAAAAGAGACAAAGTAGAGAGGAAATCTAGGCAGGATATATGAAAAAAAGTCATTTGTGATAGAGATCTAAATGAAACTTCCTCATGTATTTGGTCAGGCTTCAATATTTGTTCAAAATTTACATATCAGGACTTCTGTATCCTAGACAGATTTATCTTTATGAAATGAAGGCCCTTGTTCTTTTTTGCCAATGTTAAAATCTGATTTTAACATATTTTCATCCACTCTAACCCATTTGGTGTGGAAAAAATGAGACAGGAGAAATAAGCAAATGTAATCAATCAGTATGAGAAACGTACTTGTATTAAAAAAAATAGTGATCAAAAAAGAAACAAGAGCCAAAATAAATAATAATAATACAATATAATACCATAACCTTTATAGTATAACATGCATAGCTAAACCTATCTTTTTTTAAGAATCTAAAATCCAAAAATATATATTTATGGATATTGACAACTTCTCAATATATTTAGGACATATGACAACTTTACTAACCTTTAAATGGACATCTTGACAGCTACATGTCACCAATGTTAACCAGGAAGCTCACAGGCAGAATGGCCAGTGGCAAAAATGTTTGTATTTAAACAGATGTTTTGGTTAACTGCATTTTCGCGTGGTTGATGGAGTAATCTCCCCCCCCTTTCCTCCCCCTCTCTGGGTATGTGTGACAGACACAAATACACAGATACACATACATACATCCACGTGTACTGTACATGGAGTTGGGAGAAGCAGATTCGTAGTTGCTTTCTGTTTTGCCTTTCCTTCATACACATATGAGCACACCTTTTTTAATAGTTGATATAGCATTTTAGGAATCATTAGGATGAAATGAAATATATCATTAAAAATAAGTAAATGGAAAGAAAAGGCAGATAAGCCTAGGCAGATCTCCCAGTTATTTCTAACTAGGCAAAGAAGAAGGCCTTGAACAGATTATCTGCCTTAAGCTTGCCTTTCAGGCCTTGTGTCCTGAATTTATTCAGGATTAATCCTCTACTTCAAAAGAGTTGTTGCTACTTAGACAGCAATACATTTCCTTCCTGTACTCTATCTATTGCCCTTTTCACCCCAGTAAAACTCAGTGGGGGTAAGTTGAATGTTCTGTCTCAGTCCATGGTGAGTCCTATTATAGTGTAATGGGTCTTTTTCAGACATATCAGGTACCTTCACAGGTATCTTTGGTAAAGGTTGATCCTGTTTATTCAATAGTCAATAAGATTCCACCCAACAGAAGAATTTTCTCCTCCTTCCCCACCGGACCTTTGATTGGAAACATGTATAAAACGAAGCTGGACCAGACAATATTTTCCACTTTCTTTTCAGTGACCCACTATTCTGAAAACTGAAATGGTTTTGCTTCAATTGTGCAGTACTCTCTAAAAGGCTACAGAGTACTAAGACAACATTTCTTTTTAAAGATTATTAAGTCTGTTTTTCAAATCTTGTTCTTCTGTAGTGATTGATTTTAGACTGTAACAGCTGCTCACTGTAAGGTCCTCATCATCCTTCATTGTCTGTATTTTAAAAGTATTAGTGAATTTTCTTCTAGTTCTGCTTTCTATTAAATCAAAGGAAGAAAAAGAGATGACCTTTCAGCTGAAACTGTTATAGGACTATCCAGAAATCTAGATTGGACTGGACAGTACAGACTGATCTGGTTTACTTGTATGGATCAATCCTGCATTCCTTCTCATTATTTGGAGAATTTACCCTTCCATGCTGTATGCCTGCCTGCTTGTTGAATTAAAGCCATTTCAGTAGCTCCTAACATCATAAATTGTATATTGTCTTGCATACATGCTGAAAAATATCTAGATAAACAAACAGAAGAAATACTGTTAAATGAAGAATTTGGCAAAACTGTATTTGAATAGAAAGTAAAACAAGTTCAAGACCTTCAACTTAACTGAAATGTTTTTAAGTAAAGTCATCACAACAGTTCACATACGATACCTGATTACTTAGGCATGTTGCACACAACATATTCAATAAGTCCATACAAAAAAATGAAATTTGTTAGGTCCATCAATAATGTGAAAGCAAATCTGAGTATATACACAAGCACACACATACAGTACATCACATCAATACTGTATATACGCTTTCTTTTTGCAATTTTCATTAGCAATGGTAACCCATGAAATTGCATATGTATGTATTTTAAAAAGAATGAATGAATATCTAAGACATACCTTAGCACATTATTATGTCCCAGGTTGTAGACATCTGAAAAGCAATGAAAGCATTAGGAAAATTAATGGCATTGATTTTATTTTCCAAGAACAAAAGGGTTAAAGTGCATTTTCAAGATGCACGAACAAGGTCCCATTATGGTAACCTTTTGTGATCCAAAGGAGCAGGAAACCAGTCCTTTCTGACAAAAAAAACTGCTTTTGTGAAGGAACCCATTAATTTGCAATCCTAATAAACTGGAAGTGCTGAGTCCCCAAATATGTGGAGATCACTTTATCTCTTGCATGCATTTAAAACAGTTAGGAAGGGCCCTTACTACAGCAGCAAGTAATTGGTTTATTGCCCTGAAGAGTCAATGACAAATAAAGCAGTTAGTAGTGAGCTTTCCTCACAGGCTATTCCCTTTAAAAAAAATAAAAATAAAGAATTCCTCATGTATATGTCCTTAAGCACAAAAACAATATATTCAATTTGAGAATAGATCTCCTGTGGGTTCATTATGTTATCACCATTTTAGATGAAGGAATACAAACCTAAACCCTATTTTATCTTTTACAGACTGATTTCTACGGTATGTTCCATTTTCAGATACTGATAATAATAATAATGACAACAGCAGGCCCTCCTCTTCCTCCTTTTCTGCTTCTTTTAGTAAAAGCCCCTAGCTAAAAGCAATCTGGAATGTAAACTAATGAGAATGAATACATTTCAGATTTCTGGTTTCTCTTAAAATCCCATAAATAGATTTATCTTGGTTCTTTTCTCACCTTTTAAAATACTTTTCCCTTGCCCAAACTGTAAGGTTCATGAATATATTGGTGTCAACATGGCCTTGTTTAGAATTAAAGTTCTGAAAATATCTATTAACTGAGAACAGCGCACTGAATCCAGGTTGAGTAATTATTCTCAATTCTTAGAAAATGGAAACATGTTTATAATATATAATAATATGGATGGGGAGGACCTCTATTCTCCCACAAATGCTGAATATTCAGCTCTCTAAGAATTTTGCTATCCTGTGTGTGCAGCAGTCAGAATAATGTTCACTCTTCTTTAACTATAATTGGTTGAGAAAGTAGAGAATAGACTACTGTTTACAAACTAGTTTAATACATCTGCTTATTCTTTTTTTTTTTTTTTGAAAAAAATGTGACTGGGTTCCATAAAGCTACTTTATAGGAATTCAGAAAGAATCTTTTAGCAAAACATTTTTTATAAAGTTACATTGTGAAGTCATAATTTCAGAAGGAAATATCTCAGTTAATAAATAATAATATAATTTCTTATTATCACTTTACGTATTTAAAATGCATCACTATTTTCTGAGCATTATGAAAGAGATATACAAAATTCACACAATAAAATAATAATCAAAGCAATAAAATTAAATAAAACTAATTAAAAAGGTTTGGTTATTTCACAGTCTCAAAAGAACATATATTTTATAACATTAGTTTCTTCTTCCTTTTCTTCTTTTGTTTCAGAGCAAATATGTCTATCTTAATATGCTTATCGAGACTGCTAATCTGTTTTTTACTTAGTTAACTATTTAACTAAATATTTTTCAAAGTAAAAGTCTTTTCAGGAAGGTTTATAGAATTGATATTTTTTTAAAAAATCATTTTAAAATATAAAATCTATAATGAAACCCAGGTGGAGCTGACTGAATTGATATGAAGCATATTCACAAAATTAGACATTCTCTAAGCAAAAGAGAAGCAAAAGAAAAAGTAGTTATGAAGTAGACCTAGAAACCTAGTCATGATAGATTCCAAGCTATTTCAAACTGAGTAGGGTATAGAAATATTGTGTGAGAAGCTGCAAAATATATTAGGCTGTTTATACTTCAGAAATGATTTGGAAGAAATAGTTTCAACCTCATACAAATATAACAACTTCTGCTATTCCTTAAAGAAGTTCAACCCCAAAAAACCCATTTTTTAAAAGTTCTGCTGGTTACAAGTTGCCTTAGCTTTAATTTGTGGATTCCTCAAACAGTGACATCTTTTTTAGGCTCATGCGAAAGTCTGAAAACTGTTGGGTTCCTTTAATTAATACTAGTTTTGTGTTCATACAAGGCCTAAAGCTCTTCTTTTCAAAACATACATAGTCTCAAGTGTGCACACTAGAGATCATGAGAAGTTCCCAGGCAGCACTTTCGTGACCTGAAGACAAGATGACTTCAACCCCTGCGTTCCCGTCTTTCAGAGCAACATCGGAATCCTATATTAATCCTTGTGACTGTTTCCTGGATGCCACCAAATTAGCTGGGATTTCTACCTATAGGAAAAAGGCTTATTTTCTAAGTTTTTGTGGAGCTACGGTATTTGACATTGCTATCGCATTACTTGCTTCTCAGTCAGTGAAAAGTGTGCCCTGGGAGGAATTGAAGGAAATCCTCTGTAATCACTATTCTCCTACACCCTCTCGAATTGCCAAGCGTCACACTTGAAGATGGACCCAGGCTGAGGAAGAAACTATCAGCAAATATATGGCAGTGCTTAAAACGGCTGCCTTAAACTGCGGGTTTAGGGACCACCTGGATGATATGCTATTGGACCAATTAGTCTGCGGTGTTAGGGACCTAAGACTACAGAGATGCCTTCTCACTAAAGTGATCTCATGCTTAAAATGGCTATAGAAGAGTCCCAAACCGCTGAGCTGTCAACGCTCTCAGCGGCAGAGATTCAAGGAAATCATATCAGCCACAGTAGTTCAGCTGTTCACTATGATGAAACCTTCCTGGAGGAAAGCCCTGATGAAGCTGGTGATGTCAATCACCTCAGACAGCCAAAAGCTACTCAGAGAAAGAACTGGTCTGCTGCCAACCAGCCTCCATGATCTCAGCCCATCTGCTTGAGTTGTGGGGGAAATCACCTCAGGGCATCCTGCAATTTCAGGAATGCCATTTGCTTAAAATGCCAAAGGAAAGGTCATTTGGCCAGAATTTGTCAGGCTGGGAAAACTTTCAACCAGCCTCAACAACAATTTCCTTAACCTACACAACATTTCCAGAAACAGGTTGAAGATTGTTTCATATGCTACCAAGCTAAGTCACTAAACAAAAATTCTAACAAAATAAGTGTCATTATTTCCTTAGAAGGTACGCCTTCAAGATGGAGGTAGACACAGGCTTAGCACTGAAGCGGATCCTCCCTTGCATGGTGAAGAAGAGATTTCAAGACTGCCCTATAACTCTGTGAGATTACCAGGGCAGACCTATTCCTGTCATCAGAAAAGCAAGTTTTCAATTCATTTTCAAAATTTTAGGGTTGCTTGCCTTTAGTTGTAGTGGATGGGTCCCTTCCAAGCTTGCTGGGCTAGATTGGTTCCCTGCTCTTGGTCTTCACATTGGGGGCATTCACTCTATTAACAACCAGGAGGTGGATGCCTTATTTGATGACTACACTGATGTATTCATTGAAGGCCTTGGGTGTTATGTGCAAACCCCAATCTCATTCAATCTAGACCCCCTAGATATTTCAATTTGCATGAAGCCTCGCAGAATGCCATTTGCTTTCCATCCAAAGCTGAACAAGGAGCTGGATAAGTTAATTGCCCAAGGAATTTTAGAACCTGTGGACTTTTCAAAATGGGAGACACCTATTGCCACAAGAAAGATGGCAGCCTGAGAATGTGTGCTGGTTATAAGTGCTCAATTAATAAATATTTGCCAATCAGCACATACCCAGTCCCTGTGATCTGGCATCTGCTGCATTCATTGGAACCAGGGACCATTTTTGCAAAACTAAATACGATTCAAGCATATCAGCAACTCCCTGTGGATGACATTGCTGCTGAGGCACAGACCATCATGACCCACATGGGCGCTTTCAGATGTATGCGCCTCCCCAGGGATTTTTCAGTCCTTAATGGAGAGGTTATTGCAAGGTTTATCTGGTATGGTACCTTATTTCGATGACATACTAATTTCTGCCTAAGACAAACATCAACTAATTCAAAGAGTTTGAAAGGTTCTCGATTGCTTCCAAAAAGCAGACCTCAAATTTAAAAAAGAAAAGTGCATCATTGCCATACCACAAGTAGGCTTCCTGGGATACAAATTGATACTTCCACCATCCACCCAATAGAATCAAAGGTATGTGCAATCCACGATGCCCCAACCCCAACGAACAAGACAGAACTTCAGTCTTTTCTGGGACTGCTTAATTTTTACTTTTTAATTATTAATTTTTAATTTCTCAAGAACATTTTCTCAAACCGAACGTAATTATAGCCAAATAGACAAAGAGGCCTTAGCTGCAGTCGCTTCAGTGAAGAAGTTTCATGAATTCCTGTGTGGTCATCATTTCGAACTTATCACTGATCATAAACCCCTTTTGGGACTCCTATCAGGAAACAGGTGAACACCTCAGATTTTGTCCCGAAGGATGACCAGTTGGACTTTGTTTCTAGCAGCTTATTCCTATCACATCAAGCAGGGAAGCACCTCAGCCACACTGATGCTCTCAGTCGTTGCCCTCTGCCTGCCCAAGTTGAAGACCCAGCACCAACTAATGCAGAGTTCCTGATTGAAGACCTCAACCTACCCATCACAGCCTTTGACATTTTAGGATGCATGGTCTTCTAGGTACAAATACCCAGGATGTGACAAACGAAGTTCCAGCATTCTTCAAACCTATCAGTAACAAAACCTCCCTAATGATTCATGTGGAGAGAAATGGAATTACCAAAAGAGATTTTAAACAGATGTCCAGAAATCAGAGCAGTCCATAGGAAAGAAGGTGAAGGAATTTGCTGGCAGCAATCCTTCTGGTTGAAGGTCATGGCAAATAAAAGAGAGAGAAAAAAGCCATCTTGGAAATGAATAACTGGCAACATATACAATACCATCAAATGAAAGTTTGGGTTCCTCAATCATGGTATATGCTACTGCATTTACATAAAGGACTCATACCCTGGAATAGACAGGATATATATCATGATTACAGGAAGAGTCATTTTTGGTAGATGCCTCACCAATCTTGTTGGAAGGACACTAAGGCAGAGCAAAAAAGGGAAGAGTGACAAAGGGCCAGAACTGAAGGTATTTTCAATGCTAGACCCAAGAAGACTAGAGACAAAGGAAGTCCAAGGATAATTTAGAATTGACAAGAGTTTGTACAGTGGATACATTCTAGATCCCTTTTATTAAACAATGTCACATATTGAGATCATGGGAGTGTGCTTTCTCCATCATGACACCTGCCCTCTGAAGCCTCATTTCCTTAGAGATTCAAATTGGGCCAGTCTGCAATTCCAAAAGCACTGAAAACCCGATTTTGCTATCAAGTCTTGTTAGAGATGTACAGGTAAAACCAAAACATCAGAATATTGTGCAAAAGTTCATTTATTTCAGTAATGCAACTTAACAGGTGAAACTAATATATGAGATAGACTCATTACATGCAAAGCAAGATAGTTCAAGCCGTGATTTGTCATAATTGTGATGATTATGGCTTACAGCTCATGAAAACCCCAAATCCACAATCTCAGAAAATTAGAATATTACATGCAATCAATAAAAAAAGGATTGTACATAGAACAATATTGGACCTCTGAAAAGTATAAGCATGCATATGTACTCAGTACTTGGCTTGGGCCCCTTTTGCAGCAATTACTGTCTCAATGCAGCGTGGCATGGAAGCTATCAGCCTTTGGCACTGCTGAGGTGTTATGGAAGACCAGGATGCTTCTATAGCGGCCTTCAGCTCTTCTGCATTGTTTGGTCTCATGTCTCTCATCTTTCTCTTGGCAATGACCCATAGATTCTCTATGGGGTTCAGGTCAGGTGAGTTTGCTGGCCAATCAAGCACACTAATCCCATGGTCATTGAACCATGTTTTGGTGCTTTTGGCAGTGTGGGCAGGTGTCAAGTCCTGCTGGAAAATGAAGTCAGCATCCCCATAAAGCTTGTCTGCAGAAGGAAGCATGAAATGTTCCAAAATCTCCTGGTAGACGGCTGTGTTGATCCTGGACTTAATGAAACACAGTGGAACAACACCAGCAGATGATATGGCTCCCCAAATCAACACAGACTGTGGAAACTTCACACTGGACTTCAAGCATCTTGCAGTGCATCCAGACTCTGGGTCCTTGGTTTCCAAATGATATGCAAAAGTTGCTCTCATCAGAAAAAGGACTTTGGACACTGAGCAACAGACAGTTCTGTTTTTCTTTAGCCCAGGTAATATGCTTCTGACATTGTTTGTTGTTCAGGAGCAGCTTGACAAGAAGAATACGACATTTGAAGCCCATGTCCAGGATCTGTCTGTGTGTGGTGGCTCTTGATGCACTGACTCCAGCCTCAGTCCACTCCTTGTGAAAGTCCCCAACACTTTTGAATGGCCTTTTCCTGACAATCCTCTCCAGGCTGAGGTCATCCCTGCTGCTTGTGCACCTTTTTCTTCCATGCTTTTCCCTTCCACATAACTTTCTATTAATGTGCTTTGATACACACTTTGAGAACATCCAACTTCTTTTGCAATTACCTTTTGAGGCTTTCCCTCCTTATGGAGCGTGTCAATGATAGATTGTGATTCCTACTGAACCAGACTGAGAGACCATTTAAAGGCTCAGGAACCCTTTGTAGGTGTTATGGCTTAATTAGCTGATTAGAGTGGGACACTTTGAGCCTAGAATATTGAACCTTTTCCCAATATTCTAATTTTCTGAGATTGTGGATTTGGGGTTTTCATGAGCTGTAAGCCATAATCATAATTCATTTTATTGATTCTTTCTTTGAAATGTAACCCATCCAGAACTGTCTGGAAGTCTAGTGGCTCTAAATCCAAACCAATAAACAAACAAGCAATTTATTTGTTTGTTTGTTTGGATTTAGATTGATTAAACACAAAAACAAACAAATAAGCAATGAAGCTTGGATACTGTCAGTATGTATAATCTTAGAAATATCAGTAGTGAATTATTTTGGGAAACATATAAGAAGAAATTTAAATCCTAATAGAAAACAAATACAATATAAACATCAATGAAACTTGGTGGGATGCCAAATATGTTTGGAATATAGTTTTAGAGAACTCTAACTTATTCAAAGGAAGAGACTCAACAGACACTAAGGAAGTATTGTGCAGTATGTAAAGGAAGCATATGCCTGAACAGAAATTCACTAATCAGAGCATGAAAATCCTATTGAGAATACTTAGATAAGAATAAAATGAAAAAGAAACAAAGGTGATATAATCACAGGAGTTTATTATAGATTACCTGGACAAGCAGAAAATATGGATGAAGCTTTTTCTGTCAATGGTCAAACTTTTAAAATAGTGGATGATATTGACAATAGAAGATCTTACAAAGACCTTTTTTAGCTCATGTGGAAATCTAACTCTGATATCTTCTGAAAATCTGACTCTGCAAAACAACAGAGGTCTAACATATTCCTGTTCTCTCCTGCTGATGACTTTATTTGTCAGAAAATAAAAAAGAAACAAGGGACCTTCTATCTTGATCAACAGGAAGAATTGATTAAAGAAGTAAAGGTGACTAGAACCTTGGAGGAGGTGATCACAATATTCTTTCATTTATGATATCAAAGGAATAAGAAATAGAAAGAAATCAGACTTGTATACTGGATTTTCCAAAGAGCAGATTTTGATTAACTTAAAATAAAAAAAGGGTCAGATCCAATAGCTTAAATCCTGAAGGACAAAATGCTGGAAAATCCTGCTAAATTAGATACTGAAGACAAAACTGCAATTCCTACTATCAGGAAAAATGGGACACATTTTTGTAATGTTAACCAATGGTTCTGATGCTACATTTTATGGCAATAAAAAAGTAGTTCAACATCTATATGAAGAAATGATAAACAGTGGTTATATTTACAAAGAAGTAAGTTAAAATTCAATAGCTGAAGTTATTAGTATTGATGAAGTCCCAAAAGATTAGCGGAAAGCTAATGTCCCATCTTCAAAAAAGGAATGGAAGATCTAAGAAATCTATCAGTCTGATGCAGTGGTGGGATTTAAATTTTTTTACTACCAGTTCTGTGGGCATGGCTTGGTGGGCATGGAAGGGGAAGGATACTGTAAAATCTCCAGTCAAAGGTAGTATTTGCCGGTTCTCTACTCAAAATTTCTGCTACCGGTTCTCCAGAACTGGTCAGAACATGCTGAATATCCGCTCTAGTCTGATATCTATATAAAACAAGATGAGAACATTTGTCCGTCCATCCATCCATCCATCCATCCATCCATCCATCCATCCATCCATTCAATTTTTATAGCCACATATCACAAGCAAGAGACTATAAGCAGTGAACTATCATAAAAACGTTAAAACCAAGAACAAACATAATAAAAAATAAATGCATAAATATAACAGCTGAAAAAATTAAAATAATAAATATAAATTTAATCAACCAATTAGCAAAAACTCGCATGGATTTGTAACAAACAAATAACTGTTTGTAAGATTAATCGTACCTCCTTTTTGATAGTTTTTAGCTTAAAAGAAGGGGGAAAACCCTGGATGAAATGTACTTTGACTTCAGTAATATATTTAACAAATTTGTCATGATATCTCTCTTATTGAAACGATAAAATATGGCTTGAATGATATAACTGTTAGGTGGTTCCTAACTGGCTCAATGACTGTATCCAGAAAATACTCAAAATAACTCCATATCAACTTGGAAAGAATTGAATGGAATTCCAGAGGATTCTGTCCTAGGCTCTTCTATATTCAACATTTGTATTAATGATTTAGATGAAGGGGTTAAGATGATGGTGATAAAATATTCCGGTGATAAAACACCAAGAGAAGTGGCTAATACTGTAGAAGAGACAGAGAAGATTCAAAATGAGGGGCTTGAACAAAAATGATGAAATTAACTGGGAAACCTATTAAGTGTACTGCAAGCTGAGAAGAAAATAAAAGATATGATTATAGGATGGTAGACACATGGCCTTGCAGTAATACATGGATGTATTGAACATGAACTAACACATAATGCAACTGCTAAAAGAAAAGTTCTATTTTGTGATGTATTAACAGGTACATATATTATGAGGAATAATGATTTTACTCTTAGTCAGATTCCATTGGAACACTGTGCCCAATTCTGGGTATTGCAGTGGAAATATCAATAAAGTAGAATTTCAGAGGGAAACTATTAAGATCATGAGGAGACTGGGAATTTAAGTCCTATGAAAAAGTGGTTAAAAGAACCAGATAAACTTAGCTCACATAAGAAAAGACCGAGAGAATATATGATAGTTTTCAGATTACTTAATGGTTGTCATATTAGAGGGAAGAATTGACATATCCTTTGTTGCCCAGAGTACAAGTTCAAATTACATATCAGACAGAATTTCCTAATAATAAGAACCGTCAATCAGTGGAGTAAATTGTGTCATGAAATGTATGCTTCTCTTTATAGGGATATTTTATTTATTTAGCATATGGCATCTGCAGAAGTCATGCAATTACTCACATACAACACTAATAAAACATATTATACATATGAACGCAAATGTAAGTTTAAATAAACATGTGCACATGTTTCAGTATAACTTACATGTAAAGTGTATGGACAATACAATATCAAATATTAAATTTGGGTAAAATGAATTAATATGGTATTTTTTAATCACAATAGGACAGATGTTATAGTTCAATAACTAACTATCTATCTGCTTCTGGTGAGCCTGAAGGCCAGACAAGGAATAATGGATTGAAATAGAACAAGAAGAGATTCAACCTGGAGATAAGGAGAAATTTTCTGATAGTGAGAACAATCAACCAACGGAACAGCTTGCCTTCAGAAATTGTGGTAGCTTCATCACTGGAAGCTTTCAAGAAGAGACTGGACTGCCATCTGTCAAAAATGGTATAGTGTCTGCTTGGGCTGGGGGTTGAACTAGATGACCTACAAGCCCTCTTCCAACTATGTTAGCCTGTATCTGTATCTGGTATGGCTGCAATTAGATCATTCTTGGTATCTTAAAATCTCCTGAAGAGACATACTCACTGTATAGGTTATTATTTGTTATGGTACATCACAGTCACATTGCCATCCCCCAAATTGCCCTAGTTCTGTCCTGTCCTATCCTGATTCTATTCCATATTTTGGAATAGAATCAGGTAATTCCATATTTTTGGGTCAACTGCATTCCAAGGAATGGTATTGTTGGAACTACATAATCTATTTGTTTGTTGTTATTAAAGGTTGTCCATTTTGATCACTAGTCTTCATCTAGATTGTAAAACAATGGTATATTATCCCAAATTTTTTTCATAGACTTAAGCCTGGTGCAAGGTAGAGGATCTAATATTTTATGTATTGTCAGCTCTCTATGAGTTGGTAGCCTGTTAATTTATTCCATTCTAGAACTGTCTGTTGTCACCTGAAATCAGTAGAGGCAATGTTGGCAAGAATATGTAGCTATGAGAGTGGTGTAGAATTGAAGGTTCCAGATATTATCATATCATTAAAATAAACATAAACTTTGTTGGTATGATAACTGTTAGGAATGATAGTCGCCAGACAGTTGGGTTGGAAATATATAAACCAGGATAGTAATTTAATGTTGTATCTTTAAGAGAATGCTGTAATTGTGATTGGCTGAGGTTCCTCCAATGGCCATAAGGGGGAGCCAGAAACCTGGTTTCTTTTTCCTTGCATTTCGTGTTTTGCCATATTGCCTAATCGTTGTTCTGCTCGGATTGACTTTGTTTTCGGATTATCCCTGGACTGATACTAACTGCTTTGACCGTGTATGATTTGGTCTGTTTGTTGGACTTTGTTTACCCATTTACTGGAAGTAAAACCTACATTTTACTATTCAGTGTATTTGTATGCTGGTTGTGTGTTATTCAACATCACTTTCACTACTTTTTCCTGAGTGCACTCATTTGCCTAACAGGGAATACCTCAACAATAACTTTTTCCCCATTCAGGTGCATAGTATTCAGAAACAGAGTAAAATAATAGTTGTGCCACTTTATGCAATGTACTGTATTTGCTTGTGCTCCCCAACCTGTGATTTTCCTAATCAAATTGTTCCTTGTTTTCATTTTTTGTCTGAATTACTTCAAAATGTTTTCTAAATGTGAGGGATTGGTCAAAGATTATTCTGAGATATTTTGGGTGGCACTTGTGCTTTATTCCTTTTCCACAATATGATACATTTAAATCTTTATTTGCTGTGTGATTGCTTAGTTGGAAGGCACATATTTTGGGTTTATTTGGATTTGGGCATAGCCTTTGCTTCTTGTAATATTGGCTTAGTTTCCTTGGGCTACACTAGAGGGATAGTGTTTATTAACATCTAAAAAAACTGAGAACTGACCTCTGACATATCCTTAAAGTCTATGATTCTGTGATAACCTATAGATTAAAGTATTTCTAAAAAAATAGTACTCCCATAAAGCTTGTTCCTGAAAATGAGAAGGCCCAGGAGATCTCAGTGCCTTATGGAAATGTATACATGATTTGAAATTTCAGGGTCACAGAAGGCCTTAAAAACAAGGGATGTATCTGCCTTATATTTCTTTCATTTGAGAACACGTGTTAAATTAGGAGGTGGCCAGGCATTAATAGAGGATTAATCACATTATTATTTCAATTTTACTACTTAAGGGCTGAATTATGAATGATATTTTATTTTCCCCAAAACTGTCTTTTCCTTAGAAAGAGATATTTGTTTTTATAAATTGTTCTTTATGTCCTTTTGACTTTTTAATTAGTAATATTTCTGGAGATCATATTCGGAGGATGTTGCTCTTATAATTTTCTGGTGCAGAAGTTACAAAACTCTGCAAACTAGCTGGTTGCTTTTGTTGGCTGATTTGAAAAAGGCACAAGGTTTTGAACTATAACTCAAGAATGATAAACTATGGAAGTTATGAACAATTGTAGATATGAAACACAAGCTTAACTAAGTGAAAATCCCTACAATCTAAGTTTAAAAAAATTGATTTTGTAATATTTTTCTTACAACATTGACAAACCTCATAATGTCTCTTGAATCATCTTTCAATCTTTTAACATGCTAATAATGAAATTGATCAACTAAATATTCTTTCAGTGACCCTAATAAGTATTGCTACATATAGAAATATTCATAGCAAGAAAGTCATAGTAGTAACCCTCAGGGGCACATAATGCACTAGGAAAATCATCATCTAACAGAAATAAATGTGGCAACACAATTGTTTGTATTAATTAACAAAAATACATCAGCTGGTAAACATACATATGGCTACTACCACTGCACAGAAAAAAACCTAAGACAATATTACTATGGGATTGATGTGCATAATCACCATCATCCTTGTGATAATTACGTGGAACTGATTGTTAATTGGATCTCCTTTCCTGAGAGCAGACACATGAACTCTTGAACATGATTTGGTAGTGAACTATCTATATAGCAGACATCTCTTTCAGATGCTTTGGATGACGAATACCAATATTTCCAGGAAACACAACTATATTTGGCTAGGAATGATGGTACTTGTAATTCAACTAATACAAAATCTCCAATTTTGAAGAAGGCTTGTCTAGAGAGAACATTGCCTCTCTGTATTTTCCTCCTAGATCCAATATAATGTACACTTGGACAATATCACATCAAGCTAGTTGTCTTGGAACTTTGTTTTTCCTAAAACAAGGTTTTACATTAGCAATTGTTTCATTTGTTTTTGCAGATGGTTGGTTTTTATGCCTGAAACATTTTCCTTGATTTTCGTATGAATTGGACTGTTTAAAAATCATATTGACACATTGCAAGAGTCCCAGTCACCTGTACAATTAAAGTTTTATATGATATAATACAACTACTTTCTTCCAGCTAGAAAATGGCTGTATCAAAGAAACAATATAAGATGGAACCAGCTCTCTCCTCTCTTCCCCGGTCTTTTTCTTTGTCATAAAAAGTGCTCTATTCTAGTTTATGAAACACTTCAAGCCAGGAAAAAAATGAAAATGAATTAAAATGTATATTTCTTAGGCAATACTTCCCATCATGTAAGAATTTTCAGGTAGCCAACTGTTTTGAAATAAAATGCCTTGCAGTTGCTATAGTGATGATAATAAAGTTCCTGTCTCAATTTGTGTGACAGAGTTTCCTAGCTGAGCACTTGAAAAGGTAAGCTAATGTAAATGAAGGCACTGTTCGTTCTCAAAGCAAGCGTCCTTGAATTTAGTTCACAATTACAGGACCTCTCCATTGTTGTCAATTGTATTATAAGCACATTATCATAATCTTCTTCAAAGCATCAGTAACAAATTACATATCAGAGACAGCACCATTCTCTTTACAGATTAATGGACATGGACAAAAGATATAGACATTTGTAGCAATAATCAATTCCTAAATTAAAGACTTTTCTCTGTTAGTTCCTTCTTCCTTCTCTGCCCAATCCTCTTCCTGGCTTATTACAAATCTTTATTTTTCTAACAATGCTATGATGAGTGTTATTTTGCTTCCAAGCTACATTGTGATCTGCTCTCATTTTATTTCCACACTGATGCAAACGAAATAGCTTTAAAGCAGACAGCTAACTGTCAAAATGGATGACTCATCAAAGCAGTGTCAAAGATAAAGCAGTATTGCCTTGGATATACATTCTCTTACCGAAATAAATTTTGTAAAAACAAAACAAAACATAATTTACGTTAAACCATTTATGACGCTAGTGTCACATTATAACTGCTTTAGAAAAATATATATGCAAAATATATCTGACAAAGCCAGAACATCATTAAGTACAATTTCAGATAAATAAAATCAACAGAAATAATAAGGATGACACAAAGAGATAAATCCAATAATGATGAAAACAATTCCATTTTGTGATGTGTATCTAATACACCCCTCTACTGAAACTTAGCAACTAGGGTATAAGTAAAAATGAATATAGTCTTTCTCTTCTGTTGCTTTGACCAATTTCAAAAGTTTATTCTGCATTGTATATAATAATCCTTTATTCCTTTTAAAGTAGGAAATTTTCTAGAATTCAAGAACAGAGGCATGAGATATATTTGTTTCTTCCCACTATATTTGCCATACAAAATGCCACCACCAAAACTACATATATAAGGATATATAAGCATTAGATAAACATGAATATTTGCATTAAGCATATATAAAATATTACACACACACACACACACACACACACAAACACACACACAGGGTGTAGTGGTTAAAATACCAGCCTAGAAACTGGGAGAGTGTGAGTTTTAGTCTTGCCTTAGGCACAACAGCAACTGGGCAGTCTTGGGCCAGTTACTCTCTTTCATCCCTAGGAAGCAGGGGGTGGCAAATTACTTCCATAATCTTGCCAAGAAAACTGCAGGGATTAGTACAGGCAATTACCAGGAGTAAAAAAAAAATGGCCCAATGTCTAACAGAAGGAAGAAAAGATATAATCATACTGAACAAACAGAAGACTATGGCAACTAAAATATGGACTGTACAAAATTTAAACACTAAAGGCAAACACAGAGTGTATAACCTTTGATATACCAGTTCCAATAACCCAAAATGAAGTAATTCCAAATTCCAAAATTTTGGAAATACGGAAACATCTATACTGTCCCCTGGCAATGTGTCTGACAGGTGACTAATTTTCTATGTATTCTATTCATTTAAAAAGACATGAATTCTTTGCTCCTGGAACTCAGTTGCATGATTTCTTTCCTTCAACAGGAAATAGTTTTATTTATTTTTTAAAAAGTTCTTTACAGTAATTAAAAATAAAGTTCAATGATAGTTCATGTCTGAATTGTAAGGGCACAAGCACCATGTTTAAAATATGTCAACTAACGGAGATAGATCAAACAAATTAATGAAAGTGTCTGCCAGAGTTAATGGCCACAATGTCAGTACGCTTTTAATTAATACCTTCCAAGCATTTTTTTTTTAAACAAAAACCTCTTTTGGAGCTGAAGTCATTACAATTTAGTGCTGTGCTAATGAAAAAAAACAAACCCAGTTATGTCAATTTTTTCCTAGTATAGGTAACCCTTTTGTACAATTTTAGTAATGGCATATGTTCTTTGGTCAAATGTGTGAAGTTTTAATCTGACCAATGACATTCAGGTCATGAGTACACATATGGTGTGCCATACTGGTTCAATTAACCATCCATCAATTTAATTGCATAATATATCAATTCCTGTATTTCTTTGCTATTTATAATCCCAGGATGCATGCAAAAATATAAAGAATAGAAACAATAGCTCATGTTTGTTTATTTGAGAAGCAATAATATAATTTATGATGCTTACTTTACTCTTTATTCCCAGAAAAAATGAAATGACAGTCAAACCGATCAGAGTCTTCTAGTTCTTTAAGTGATAATAAGCAAGCGTAGGTGGAAAGCCAGCTTACAAGAAAATTACAGTGCTTCAATGGATTCTAATCACATTAATGTAAAGATAAGAGGGAAAGATTGTGTATTATTTAAACATTATATAAATTCTAAAGAAAGTTAACATGCTGCAAAGTTGTAAGTAGTGGCATTGTGAGATTGGTAATTTTGACTTTAAAGCAATCATTCTGAATGATACTTCACAAAGATCTTAGCATGGTGACATATCTGCATAAGAAAAGATCCCTGGTTCACAAATTGCATGTGATTAAATTCAGTTGCATGTAACAGTGTGACAGATTTCAGACAACCATTGAATTCAGACATCTCTACATCCTGAGAAATGAATGCAGGTCTCTTACACAGCTAAAGATCTCCATTTCTCTCTTGGAAAATAACAGGTCAAATGACATCTCAGTGAAGATGGTCTCTTTTTCTCCAAGGTTATGTGGAAAGTCTTGGGTGGACAGCATTTTGGAAAATCTGCACATGGAGGAAGTGAAAGAAGCATTATTATTTCAATGTATGCCTTTAAATCAAAAGTTATGTAGCTGTGGTAACTAACTTTCAAGCTTTGGGCTCAAACAGAAGCTTATTATTTCACATATTTTTCAATCCCTACATTAAAATATGACTAAAAAGGCGCAGTGATGAGCAAGAAGATTTTATGCATTATTTTCCCCATATAAAATTATTTGTAACCCTTCTCACCATGGCCTTCATTTGACAATTCTCTGGGTATAACAACCGGTGCACAAAATCACAAACTGTCAGCCACAGGCCATAACATTATTGCAAGATTCTTTCTCTTACATGAACCAACTCCATATAGCTGATATCGTTCCCTTTCTGCAGTTCCTTTGGGGATAAAAATCATTCTGGTGTGATTTGTCTTTACTGACCTGCGGTTGTTGCCTGAAATCAGATTTTCCCTTTATTTTCTTTCAACAGAAGAACACCCAGCACTGGATATCTTCCTTCTTAGCACTGCTTATTCATCCAGAACATACCAAAGTTGTCTTTTCTTTCATTGTATCAGTAGCCCAATGGAGAATTGTGACTTATTTGTGCAACTAAAATCTCTAAAATACTGTTGTTTGTTCTCTTTGTTATACTGTCTTGATCTTTGATTATATCATATTTAATGTTTATTTTAAATATTTTATCTATATTTATGTCTATCTGCCATGTCATTATTCAATCTCAGAAGAAAAACAATAGCATTTTAGCAAAACTTAAACATACATTGGAATAAAACATTGAAAAATGTACATGGGAGTGTATCACTTCATCATCACTTTATTAAATCCAGAATTGGACATCACATTTATTTGCTTTTGTTTTGGAAAAAGCTTAATGAAGGAAACACATAACATATAAAGACCTCAATAATTTTTTAAAATAGCAGTTCAAATACTAAGTACACAGAATTAAAAGCATTACCAGAAGGTTGACCAAAAGGCTGATTGCACTGTATAAATTAAAACTGTAAAAGTAAAAGCTTCTCCTGCCAGACCTGTTTGAGTTACAGGGTGGTGTTTATTTCCAAACCATATATGAAAAGCCAACATGGCCCGAATTGCTTCCATAGTCAGGTGGCAGGCATGACTATATGCCAAAGGTGCATGATTTGCTGTTACTGATTTATGTTAAAACACCTGGGAGAATAAAAACATGTGTCTGGATCTAGAAAGGTGGCAAAAGTAAATGCCAAGTGGGCCTCCTTTAAGATGATATTTCAGGACCAGCGGGGTTCACATCTGAGATGACCAGCTCACAGGGAACTATTTCTTATACGTCAGGAGGAATGGCACAAAGAGCGAAATCTCTGAAAATAAGCTGAGGTTTAGCTCAGATCTTGTGACAAAAATCATTATTTCATAAGCTCTGACCACAATTCTTATATCTTTACAGCAGTATCTTGTAGGATGTCTGTATTATTGCATATGTGTAACAAAATTAAAGAGGATATAACAAGGTCATGTAACCTAGAGGAGACAGAATCTATTAATGCAAATGCAATTACACATAGGGTAGATGGGAGGCATAAAAATTGAATGAGTGAGTGAGTGAGTGAGTGAGTGAGTGAGTAAGTGAAACAAGTGTTTGGTACAGAAGACTAATTCCACTTCATTAAAAAAAAATGAGGAGGGCACCCATACATATTGGTTGGTGGAACATTTATCCATATATTAGTCTGTTTATGGAGATTCTCAGTCATCCAGGTCATGATTATCCCAAAGGTGCTTTTCCAAGAGGTAACTGGACTTTCTTTGTTTTTCCTTGAAGTTGGTTCACTTATGATCCAAGAAGCTCCTTGGATGACATGAAACTTCTTCAAGGAAAAACAAAGGAAGTCCAGCTGCTTCTTGGAAAAGCACCTTTGGGACATTAAGAAGAAATTTTTATACCTTTTTTTGTTAACATTGCAAAAATGGATTACCCTTTGGTTTAGTACACAGTATTTGAATATGTCTTAATCCTCTTAATCTTAATCTTTTTATTAATAATAAAAAAGATATCTACACATATGGTAGTCTAACATCTGTAGAACGTCTCCATGCACTTAAAATATAATTGTGCAGAGCCAAATGAGAAGAGCTCAATCTCACAGACAAGAGACAATATTTGATCTGAAGTTATATTGCTCATGTATCTGAAGGAAAGAGAATATGCTTATTACCTGCTCAGAGATGTTGAAACCACAATGTGTTTGATAGGCATCTGCAGCCAGATGCTATTGCACAAGAATCAGTTGTACTGTCAATTACCACTCTTTTTTCCTTTGTCCCTTTTCTGTGGACATCATTGTTGCTTTATGTGAAGAAGTTTAGTCACACATTTGATAATTAGTCACATTAGTCACACATTTGATAATTTATGGTGGAGTGCTACTTTCCCAGATTATGTAAGCAGGTGAACTTTCATAAATGTTTCCAAATAATTTAAAAGTATTGATAGAGTTTTGTTAAATGGTTGAATTGATTTGGTGGACCAAGATTCCCTTTACACCCTTGATTTCATGCCAGTTATATGCTGCTTTACTTAGCACACATCTTTCTTTCTAACAATAGATGATACAGGATAGTAAACACAATGACTTGAGGGAACTGACCTGATCATAAGAAATCCTGGTATAACAGCACAGCTATATTCCTCTGGATATTATGTGCAGTTCTTGGCATAAAATACATACCTACATACCTGCATACGTATACACACACACTCACACACACACACACACACATACAAATAATATTTGAGAATATGCATTAACATAAATAGAGAGACTTTATCATAAAAATATCTATTTATTAGATAAAATAATATATTAAATAATTTTTTATCCAGAAATAACTTTTCTGAACTGATTTTTTAAAACCATAGCTTCATGTGGAAATGGGAAAAAATGGGTTACTGTTTGAATAACTGGCATCTGTTGGACAGACATTGATTTATTTCTGCTACAAAGACTGTTTAACAGAACTCAGTTGTGGTTTCTATTGCCAAAGCAGATCAAAAGACTCAAAAGGAAAGTTGTGGCTTTCCTTCCTTGCTCTAGAAGAAGCTTTAATGCACCAAGGAACCATTAAAAATCAATAGTGTCATTATGAAACAAAAATGTATGAGATTTAGATTTATTCTATGCAAGACCTAACTAGACATGGACATGTATCTTAAGTAACACCATAAGTCAGGTCTAAACATTTGGGTGTTGAGAAATCCAAATCCAAAGTTTGTTTCACTATCCATTTTTTTCTATCTTTTTGAATCCAGTACATATTCCAGAGGATCTTTTGAAGTACTTTTTTCCCCTGAAACCATATTTGTTAAATGGGAGTGATACTTAGTTTTATTTAATGTTCAAGATGAGTGAAAAATCTCTTGCTGTTTCTGAAAATCCAGAGCATTAATTATATCACTGAGCTGTTGATGAGAGTTTTGTTCCCCCTCCAGTGGGTCAGGAATCTTTGTTTGTTTGTTGTTGAAAACTTTCAAAAGCTTAACAAGCTAAAGAATAGTGCCAAGTCTTCTGGGATTTTTAAAAATCTTTAGTTTATGCTTCTGTATTGACCATGTAACACAATCATATCAGGACATCATAGCAGAATATATTTTACATCCTTGTCAGAATATGCCAAATAATCCTTAGCAGGTCCAAGGAGGCATGGATATCCTTATGGTCCCTATGGGTACTTCCTGGAAATAAAACATAGTTTAAGCAAAACTAATTGTATTGGGCCCTTTGTTTCATCTTTTAACGAAAAGTTTAATTCCAAGCAACAGAACAACAAGATTTGACAACCTATAAATTAAAGATATATTAAGTCATCTTACATCATATTCTAAGAATCTTTAACTATATTATTCAGTTCACCAACAATTATTTCCTGTTCTCTAAAGCCATGGTGATGTAGTGATTAGAATGCAGTAATGCAGGCTACTTCTGCTGACTGCCATCTGACTGCAATTTGGCAGTTCAAATCTCATAAGGTTCAAGGTTGACTCACCCTTACATCCTTCCGAGATGGGTAAAATGAAAACTCAGATTGCTCAATATGCTGACTCTGTGAACTGCTTAGAGAGCGTAAATCATTGTGAAGTAGTATATAAGTCTAAATGCTATTTCTATCTTTTTTGTAAAGCTTATTTCTAATGATAACTTTCAGGGCTAAATCAAGCAATTCATGATTTCAGGGCCATCTACTTTGCATCCAACACTGAGCAGTTTAGCAGTGCCATTTTTAATTACATAGAATGTTTTGGAATAATATGAGATTGGAGATATGATAAGAAATTTAAACAACCAAGTGGAAATGTTCCTGGTGGCTCATAACACTCCTTGTTGCTGCTCTTGTTTACATGTGTAGGAAGAGTCATTTTTCTAAGGGCAATAAAGGTATTGTAGGCTTTGCAGAGTTTCCTCATCTGAAATTCATAGAACAACCAATAGTGCCATTATACAAGGTTGGTTAGTGTTTACAATTCATTGCAAATATATATATGTCAGAAAGAGAGGAATGGTAAATCAACACAGATTAAATTAATTTGAAGACATCTAGTGGATAACCTCTAAAATTTTATTAAATATTTCTATTTAATTAAATATATTTAATAAACTATTAAATATTTCTCATTTTGCCATGAATTTATTAAAAACACTTTTTTTCTTCCCAGCGTTTCTTTTTTATATTTTTTATGTTGAATTTATAAATTGCTGTCATTTGTGAGTTTTTATGGAAACCATTTTTATTTAAAAAGTCATTGGAGAAATCACAATACTTCAACATGGATGACAACCAACTAGCCAATGCATAATGGAGCCCTTTCATTAACAGACTGTTTATAAATTAAAATGGTTTAGTACTGGTGAGTTATTTTTTTATTCTGAATTTTTCAAAAGCCCTTCTGTTTTCCGAAGTTGCTTTTTGGTCATTTAACATTCTACTTTTCTTAAACATGTTACTTTACCTTCTTATCTATATATGTTCTTCTTTTTGTTTTCCGTTCCTATTAACAAGTGTTTCTTCCATTTCCAGTTATTCCATCCTGCTTTGCCTGGGAAAGCTTTCAGGTTCTGGGACTTTTGTTAGCTTTTCAGGTTAGCTAACTTTAGAAAGGTAGAAATTTGTCAATCTCTCTCTCTCTCTCTCCCCCTTGTCTTTTATCTGTTCTTCTTTCTCTCTAGGATCTTCATCCACTGGATTACTGAACAAGAGCAGATCTCTTTCTGGGAATCTTCTAATTTTCCTTTCATGCTTTGATTCCTCTGTTTTTCTTAACACCATATATATCCTACTGCTTTATTTTCTGATAGACAACACTTACAACTTTACAACAGTTGTAGTAGTTTTCATTTCTCCAAACTATCACGAAAAATCTCCTAATAAGATTTTTATTAAAACCTTCTCAGCTCCACCTCTCCCCTTTAGAAAGCAAAGTGTCAAATACAGTTTAGAGTCTATGTGGCCAGAATGAGCTTTTGTGACTGATAACCTTGAGGCATAGTGTCACAAGTAGTTCAAAGGTTCTTCTTTCTGATTGTACTTACAATCTGGTGTGCTTACATAGGATACTACTGTGAATCTGTGTAAATATTTGAGATTTATAATATTTCTTACTGATATTAATTTCTATGTAGAGTCCCAATGTCCACTTACAAAGCACATTAATTAAGGAAATTTTTGCTTCTTTGAGCAATGGTGATTTCAGACTGTGATCTATCTATCTATCTATCTATCTATCTATCTATCTATCTATCTATCTATCTATCATCTATACATCTATTTATCCTATCTATTTTGATCCTACAACAAAATTTAATAAATTATATTTTCAGTGCTATATTTTCTCTTATTGGCTGATTAACTTGCTATATAACATGAATAAAAGGCCTTAATTATTAATTAATTTGTAGCACTAGTCTCAGCACTCTACAGAATTTTCATTTTGTAAGGTTTGCGGTTTTCTAAATTAAGAATTTACTGCTTTGCTTAGGCAGACCTGCCTGTTCAATAGATGAGAGATGGGACAACTTCTCTCAGTCTCAAACATATATGTTCCAGTATCTAAATTAGATTAGTTCTCTGGATTAGAACTTTTTAAAAAGAATTTTTGGTATCCATCTTCCAATGATTAGCCTTGAGCAGATATGTCAGAGAAACTCAGGCAATGCTTTTCTTTTTATACTTATCCTTTATTTTCATAGATTTGGCTCTAAGGATATAAAAAGTATTAATGAAGTTGAAGTGAAAGAAACGTTCAAATGGAAAAAAAACTAATCCACTCACAAAAAGGATGAAACCACAATTCAATAACCAAAGACTTAAATAATTTTCATTTTCTTTGGGTAGTGATTTCCTTGAACCAAACTTTCAAACTTGGTTTCATATTGTCCTAAAATTTACGTATTTGTAGTTTTATGTCAGCTGTTACTTTTTTCATACTGTAATTATGCTTATTTGAGGCAGATACAGGTTTCAGATTTTACATAATGTGAGTTCATCTAAAATGCCTTGTTTATTGGTCACATTGTAATTTAAAGATAACTTTGAAAATAATAAACTTGCTCATCAACTGCAAAAATAAATTTGCTGCTCAACTGTGATAATTGTAAGTAATAATGATCAGAAAGTCACCTCATTATGACTGGCTGACTATTTGATATGGATTTGACCTTAGGCAATGCCTGAAGCACTGTTTATTTAAAAGGCCAGAAAACTATAGAATCATCAGTATCTTCCATTTACATCTTTAGAAGCCTTGAAGTCTTACTCTGCATGAAGGACAGAAGAGGAAAGAAGGAGAGGAACAAGCATAATATAAATTTTAAAGTGTCGGTTTTGTTTCACTTTTTACAAGAGATAATGAGGTTGACTGGAAGGTCATGAGTATGTTAAAAGCCTTTGTATTATGCCAATTTATTATAATCCCATACTTGAAGAAGTCAGAGAGGGAACCTTTATATGCTTGCTTCTTTTTGATTTTCACACAATTTATTTGCTATTATCTGTTATTTTTTTAATTGCAAGGCCTGATGAGTTTAAGTCAACATATTGCTTTATTGCTCCTTCTGCTTGTCAGCTGTAGCTGAATTGATAAAATGCAAATGAACAAATCATTAACGAGTGCTGGTTATGAATCTCTCAGGCAGTTCAGGACCCTATCAAATCCTGCACCTATTACTTTGTGTGATTGATGTACTATTGTAAGTGATTGTTCCTGATCTTATTAAATCTTATTGATTTTCCTCCCAGTTTCTATTTTATGCAGGACCAGGCCTGGACTATTATGAATGTTGCTGAACACTGTTAATCAAGCTTACACAGCTATTTTGATGGCAAACAATTAGAACTCTGCAGCAAAACCTTGCAATTAGCTTCAGGGATGTGGACCTCAGCACCATAATAATGAAAAAGACCTTCTCCTTCAAGCAAGATAATGAGATTTATAATTATGACCCCAAATAACCTCTCAGAAATAACCAATCTGCAAACTCAGATGTGTTTATCAATAATTTGTGCCCTTTAAAATAAAAATGAATTTAATTTTGGTTAACCATTTTAAGAATTATTTTTTACTTTCTGTAAATGATTCAAATTGGAATAAGAAGAAAAGTAAATTTAAAAGGCAGCACTTCAGTATCGATGTTGGCTACTGTTTAATATTTATCTAGAGTAAACAATATTTCCACCAAATTGCTCATTTGTACAATATGACACCTCAGAATAATAGTGTTGAATATTTTAATATTCTGATAGCAACATGTCCTGGAATTGCTATTCTCACATACATTTCACTTCATATACAAGAATACATTAATACATAATACAGAATTAGCATAAATGTCCCTTTGATATTTTCCACTAAAATTTGGGGTAGAGAAAGAGGGATTATGATTTTTAATGAATTTCTTGCAGGAGAATTCTTCAACAATTTCTTAAGGGCAGTGGCAATATCATAACTACTGAAAAGTCCAGTCGATAATTTCCTGCATGATGTCTCTCCAGAAAGTTCAAATACATATCACTCTAATCCTCTTCAGTAACTAGTTGCTGACATACATGCATACTGGTTATCAACTTATAAAGGCTTGACAGAACTACACAAACTGGCTTCATTCCCTGTGTCGTATCTCCAGTACCAATCCTGACTACCTCCACTTACCTAGTGAGAAGAAGTCTGAATGGGAGCTGTTCTATGTGTTTAGCTTAAAAGTCAATTGTGAACTTTAAATGTAATAAATTATTATTGTTGCTGTTAGTGATAGGGAATGTTTAGTGTGAGGAGCCAAGTTGCATAAAGCAAGCTCCAGGCTTTCCACCTGCTTCACTGAGAAGCTCATATGACCAAGGGAAAAAAGTTTTGACACAAATGCCTCAAAGGTGCTTTTTAAAAGGTACCTGGACTTTCTCTGTTTTGCCTTGAAGACTTTTCTCATTCAAGAGAATACTATACTAAATATCAAATAGTATAGAAGCTTGAACAAGAAGCTTCTTGGATGAGGAGCAAAATGTATCCAAGGAAAAACCAAGAAAGTCCAGTTGCCTTTTGAAAAAGCACTTTTGGGACAACTATGACCTGGATGACTGAGAATCTCCACAGACATTTTGACACAAATCTTCAGGATTCCCTTTACCATTGATAACTATGCAAAAGGAAAATAAGTCACTAAAGATACAATTTGTTTTAATTCAATTAACTATTCAACCAAGATATGTTTTTCTTTTCAAAGGAGCATAAGAATAGTACTACTGGATCAAACAAATATTCATCTTCTTGTGCAGTAGGAGAGAATACCATACGGACTGCAGAGTACCCAGGCACCATCTACAACTTCAGAGCATCTTAATTAGGTGGAACTTTAAAAAAAAAATCCCATTTTTAAGTTTAGTTTTGGTGGTTCTGGTTTTAAAAAAGGAAAATGGATGCCTTTGCAGCAATTTCGAAGCACTCATATACACTTTATTTATTTTATTATATCAAGTTATATAGCATCCACTTCAAATATATTACACTGAGTGGCTCACAAAGAATTAAAAACAATGTAAAAACAATAAAACTATCCAAAAACTACTGTTTTAAGAACTATAAAAATTCCAAAAAAATGATTAAACAACCCATACAGCAAAATGCATATCCCAAACATTTTCACATCCATCAATAACAGTCAATACAGCCACTGCAAAGGCTCTAAATTATTCCCAGACAGCCCCACCACACACAAACACTGGCAGCACTGGGGCCAATATAACCTTGGGAACTGATGTTCCAAAGAGTGAAAGTCATGAAAGGAAAGGCTTTCTATCTAGTATCACCAAAGACACTTGCTGGTTGATGGGGCTCGTAGCACTTCCGTTTCTTTACCACATATTAGGCTATTGCTAGTTTAAAATGTTATACTATACTACTAAGACGTGCTATTGTTCCTTAAACATCAGACAGAAAAAGAAAGTTCAAAAATTGGTAATCTTAACCAAGCTACATATTGTCTGTACGCTGCAAACTCCAACTAGAGTACAATGAAAGAAAATAGATAATTATATACCTTGGAATGATGTTATGCATGTATTATTTATTGGAATTTTGTTCCTCTCTTTGTAGATTTGTCATTTTAGGCCTGTTGTAATTTTGTGGCTGCTTGCAGGTTCCTTCTAGCCTAATTATGAATAATCATGCCACAGCTTATAATAGAAAAGTTGCTCCTAGCCTCAATTACTATGTACAACTGAGAAAACACAAAGGAATTTTGACTCTCTTTCCCCTGAAACATGCACTGCAGATATCCGTTCACACCTCTTTTTACCTTCTTGATACTTCCAGGGACCTATTGTGCCAGTTAGGTCCAGATGTGTATTTCAATCAGAATAGAACTGGAAGGGACCTTGGAGTTCTTCAAGTCCAACCCCTGCTCAAACAGGAGACTGTATCATTTCAAACAGGTGGCTTGAATATCTTTTCTTAAAAACCTCCTGTGATGAAGCACCTACAACTTTGAAAGCAAGCTGTTCCCCTGGTTAATTGTTATCACTGTTAGGAAGTTTCTCCTTAATTTCAGATTGCTTCTCTCCTTGATTAGTTTCCATCTATTGTTTCTTGTCTTGCCTTCTACTGTTTTGGAGAATAAGTTGACCCTCTTCTCTTTGTGGCAGCCCCTCAAAATCTGAAGTACTGCTATCATGTTATTCCTAGTCTAGACTAGTCAAACCCAGTTCCTGCAACCATTCCTCATATGTTTTTGTCTCCAGACCTTTAATCATCTTAGTCAAAGTCGCAACATCTTTTTTGTAATGTGGTGACCAAAACTGTTCTGTATTAACATTCTTGTAAACTCTCATTCCAATTGGTCCACCTGGACCGCAACCCGATTGGTTTACTGAACTCCTGTGATTGGAGCGCTAAGAATCTACCGCGATTGGCTGAACCGATCGCGAGAGATTCAAAGCACTGCCATTGGGCGCCGAGCTGCCGGCCGGCTGTATAAAGCCAAGCGGCTCGCAAGCCTTTGCTGTCCTTGTTCTGAAGCTACAATAAAGAGCTGACTGTTCACTACCGCGTCTCGCCTCTTATGTGACCCGATCCACCGATCTAACAAAAACTGGATGCAGTATTCCTGGTACGGTCTTACTAAGGATTCATAAAGCGGTACTAATACTTCACATGATTTTGATTCTCTGCCTCTCTTTATACAACCAAGGATTATATTAGTTTTTTTGGCTGCTGCCACACATTGCTGCCTCATGTTGAAATCTTCATCCACTAGGACTCCAACGTTCCCTCACAAGATCCCTGTCACTGTCTCTTATCTAACATCCCAGAAAAGGACATAAATTTCTATTTACAAAAATGAATGAATGAAGAATGAAACTAATCTTTGCAGATATGGTTAATTCAGATCCTTTGAATAGACTAAAGACACAGCAAGAACTACCCAAAGAAGATTGGAACATACCATACCAAATAACACACCAAATAAACAGCATATATATATATATATATATATATATACACACATATATACAGAATATATATACATATATACAGAAGCCTGATGATGGCAGATGAGATTCTGCCGAAACATTGCTACAACTTTAAAAGCACAACTACAGTGACGTGGGAAAATACCCGAACAAAGCTGAATGCCATATATATATATATGTATATATATATATATATATATATATATATATATATATATATATATATATATATATATATATATATATATATCTATATGGATCTTTGGTTGTTCACATACAAATACCCGCGAGAACCTCAGAAAACATATATATGTGTGTGTGTGTGTGTGTGTGTGTGTGTGTGTGTATGTGTATGTGTATATGTATATGTATATGTATATGTATATGTATATGTATATACATACATACATACATACATACATACATACATACATACATTGCAGAAGTATAACCATTAAGGGAATTTTTCAGAGTATGTTTTTTTTAAATGGAAAAAACTTTCTAAAGAACTGAAATTGTCAAAAAGCACTTCCTCTTGTAACTGTTAGTTCCTCTTGAACAATATTGAGCACTAACTGCACAATTATTTTTTCCACTTTAGTATTTTTGTATTATTACAGCACAAGAAAGGAAGAACTCAATTTGCAATGATTTGGACCCAATAATAAGTTGATGTTTTAATGTTCCTGTCTTCCTTTCTACAGATAGCACCTGTTAATCTCTTGACAAATCTTGTTACAATACAGAAGATGGCAAAAGAGAAGGAAGAGAACTCTGTGCTAAATTAAAACAGAGGGGAAAAAAATCCTTCCTCATGAATATTTCCAAGTGATTATTGGATTGGGGCTTGCAACTGTCCAAGAAATGATGGGTACAAAGCATATATAGTTTCTGAGTACTTTATTTGATTTAGTTAACACAGCAAAAATGTTTGGAAATACAAAGCCTTAGGAAAGTATTGTCTTGAGAGGCAGCAGGATGTTCCTAAGTACACATTCCCATTCTTTGAACTAAAATAAAATACTGATGCCTTTTCCAAGCCTGCTATCACCAGTTTTGAACAGGGAATTTTCACCTCACGTCCTACAATTTGAATCCTTTTGACTTGTTGTCATGTCTTTGACAGTTTTCATTAAAGCTGCTCCAGATAGGAACCTGATAAGCTTCAACTGCCAGATGAAATCATTATATCAAAGTGTTGAATTTTAAATACTAATGCGTTCCAATTATTAAACATTCCAAATATTGTAGAGCAGTAAATTTCAACATGCCAACTAGAGAACACCAGGATTTTTTTTTTAGAACTTTATTTCTCAGTAAGAATTGGTAAGAGTAGATGAGTTTTCCTGCATTTACAAGCTGCAGCAGCTAGGAAATAGTAATAATGGGATGGAATGTAAGGTAAGAACTAACAGTTCCAAATCAGAATGGACTGAGTGTATGCCCCATACAAAGTGATCCTTAAGAAATAGGGACTACACTAGCATTTTTTCCCCTTTTATCACCAGCTAAGGACATTGATGGCACAACTATGCTATCAGCTGACTATGTGGCCTCCAAGCCATAGTTTGTACTATGAAGGAACTGAAGGAGTAAAATTGGTATACCAAATCTTATGGAAGCTTAATTTATCTATCTTTCCTTTTACATTTGCATTGTCAGTGACAGTAAACTATGAGTAAACATCACATTTTGACACTGCTATCTAGGAGATACAAGATATGTATTGATGGTCCATGTACACTTCACTAACCACATTAATATCCTAGAAGAGACTGCAGACTGTTCTCAATTTATTGTGTGTTATAGGAGAAATGCAAAGACTCTTTGGCTGACAAATTAATACTATCCATATTTCTCAACATGCTTGAATAATTGTCACATGTTGCTTATAAAAGAGCAATGGAATTTGATCAGATTCTTATATCATTTGTATACAAATATTATTGTATTATTGTAGTATTATTTGTAAAATTTTTGTATACAAAAATTATCAAAATAAATACTATCTACTAAATATCCTCTCTTCTCCCTCATTACTAAATAAACTTTCTAAATGCATATTATTTTTTATTATTTCTATTTGCAATAATCATTGTGAAATAGATACAGAAAATCCTTTCAAGAGGGTTTCTCCTATTTGAAAGTATTCATGTGAAACTACTATGAATTAATAACTCAGAAGGAAAATATATTTTTATAAGCTAGAGGTTGGCTTATGGAGAATGCTGAAAATGTAATTTTGTATTCATCAGCTGTAAAAAAAAATGACAACTTTGTAAGATCACTTTCTTTTCCTCAAAATAAATATATTAATTCAAAATGTAGATTGAATTCTAGAACTAGAGAAAAAGAGTTACAGAAAACCCTTTACTGACTTTTTTTTTAAAAAAAATGTAACTCCTTTTCTGTGTCAACATGTGAACAAGATTATATTTTAAAATGTAGAATTAAGAGTACACACATTTCTCAAAAAATGCAAAATATATGTTTCCATATGTTACTATAGCAGTATGACATAATTCCTTTCTTTTCAATCAAATATTACAACAATCTGAAAAAATGGTTTCTAACTGTATACATCAAATAGTGACAGAATTAAATTAAACAGAATGGTTAATGAAAGTTATTTATGTATATTAAATAAATTTCATTATATCACAGATTTAAATATAGCTGCTGAATCTGAACAATTAAACATATCTTTTTAATTCCTATCAAACAGACATATTTGATTACATATACCCATTAAAATGCACATAAATGCCAAAAGAAACCTATAAAAATATTGTAATTATACATTGGTCTTTTGTTGTCACACAACTTCTGAAACAGAGCACAGTATATCAGCTTTCTTGGGCCAATATGTAGATCTGTTATCTTGGGGCAGCTAAATGAATTATTTAATCAATATGACTACATCTCTCATGATAAAATAAGCTCAGACAAATTAAAATATGACTCTACATAGTGTATTAGTGACAAACTCATAAGTTAGAGAAATACATGCTTTAATATGAAAAGATTTTTTATTCTATTTTTAGAAAGCAAAATAAACATAACTCTATTCTGCTTCATGTTCTGATCATGAAAAAAAGATGGTGGGGGAGAAACTATATGATGCTAATCAATACATATGTTCACCATGCAAACATATTCTAAAGGGCTGCCACATAGAAGAGAGGCTCAACCTATTCGCTAAAGCACCTGAAGGCAAGACTAGAAGCAATGGATAAAAACTAATCAGGAAACTAACCAGCCTAGAACTAAGGAGAAATTTCCTGACAGTTAAATCAACTTGCCTCCAGAGGTTGTGAGTGTTGGAGGCTTTTAAGAAGAGATTGGACAACCATTTTTCTGAAATGGCGTAGGATTTCCTACTTGGGTATGTGGTTGAACTAAAAGACCTCCAAGGTCCCTTCCAACTCTATTATTTTGTTAAACAAGGCAAAGTAGCTTGGCAAGGAAATCAATATTTTTGTCTTTCCCAAATTAGAATAGATTGGACTCATAAACTAAGATTTGAATACCACAACATGAAGCTGGAACTCTAACATCTTCAGATAAGGCTAGAAGGGGCTCCAGCCTGAAACTCAACTGCCAATCACAGTTAACAATAGGATAAATCAATATTGTGACTCAGATTAATGGAGTTCGCTATGTTTCTGTAGCTTTAAGATCCACAAATCAATAGAACATTGAAGGAGGCCATGCAAAGGAAGATATAACCAATGTGGCTTTCTGGCCAATGGTAGGTCCAAGAACCTAAATAAGATATACTTTAAGTGGGATATTTATGGTTTTTGTCTTATTACCTAAATCGAACAAAAATGACAGCAAACTTGATTCATTCTACAGTAAAATAAAAAAATGAACAATCAAAAGGGTAAATATATGTTTTCTCAAATACTCCATTCTAACTGCATTCAGCCTGGGAAAAATTCTAAGAATAGGGAGAGGAAGGGCTGAAAAAATATTCTAAAATTATATTCTGAAGATTCAAAATACATGTCTTTTATTTTAGTATGTTGCTCCAATCATTGATTGACTAAATAATTCATAGGACTGCTTGAGTAAAGAGATTAAAAACTATTAAAAACTATTATTTCCCTAAACTAGAATATTAACCTTAACAATACAATTATATATATTCTAAGGAGCAATATCAGTTTATCTTTCTTTCAAAGATCTGCTGAAACAGACTGGTTTTAAATTTAATTTGATTAATAATGAAGGGAACTTTTTGAAAAAGTGGAATAAAAAAAATATTTGATGCTGTTTAATTTTGGTATTGGACAGAACTCTTGGGAAAATTGTTGACAGCCAAAAAAACAAACAAATCATTGAACATCGAACAAATCAACCACAGTTCTCATTTGAGACATAAATTACCTAACTCGAATTATCCTATATTATGCAGAAGAGCTAGCTGTTTATTATTTATCTATGTGAATTTATTATCCAGCCAATTCCATTGAATTCTAGCCTGGAGCATACCCATTGTGTTGGAATCTACTGGACAGACAGAAACAATTGGAGACAAGGAGTCCATCAGATACTGAGGCCCTATGCAATCCATTTATATGTAATAACAAGCATCTTGAGTAACACTCAAAGTGCATTGTAGTAATCTAATTGTCAGGTGACCAGTGCATTAGTTTCCCTTGCATTTCTTTAATTCCTTTATCAGTGGATCTGTCCAGCTGTTGGGTTATTACCATTTACGATATCCAAATATATACCAAAACTGAATAGGAGAGTAACTGTTTAGACAAATGTTTAGAAAACTTAGCTTTTTCTTGATGTTGAGTGTGTATAACTCCACTGAAGTAGATTTTATTCCCTGTGATTCAATTTGCACAATTACATATCTACAATAAATGTGGTTGTAATTGGGGGTTTATACATAAAACTATTCCATTTACAGTTTTTACAGTTGACAGAGATATATTTCGAAGCAGGGCATTAGTAATTGTCTGAGCAGAAATTGCGTGACTATAATACCTTATGGGGGAGGTACAATTCTATTCAAGATCAACTATTGTAATATTTGGGGATCCAAAAAAGCCACAGTTGCTCATCTTGTTAGTACTGAGCTGAAGTCTGCTCCTATTATAAGCCATGATTCAGACTAAATCTGACCTAGAATCTGATGAAATTGCTCCATCTGAACTTGTGCTTCAGGATAGTCAGGCTCTCAGGAATCATTAGGAAGCCAGGATTCAATGGAGGTTGGAATCTCCTGTTCATCTGGAGCAGTCACATGACAATGTACTAGATATGCGCAAAGCAATGTTGTTTAATGAGACTTCTCAAAGAGTGACGTATGTGTAATTGGAGGCTGCTTGCTACAGAAATTTAAATAGATCCTTTGTTTACAGACTGTGTTAGAGGCAACTGTTTGCTTTTCTAGTGCTTGCATCACTTTCATGATTCTTGACCATTGACTGTTTTGACTAACCAATTTAGCATTCTGTGACTCTTTGGTTTTATTTTAATTATGCTATTGTTTCTTGAAGTATAAACTATGTTCCCCTCAAAATAAGATCCAATCTTATATTTTGGGGGCTCCAAAATAAGCTTTAGGGCTTATTTTCAGGGAACATGATCAGCCTAGCTGGGTGCCTCTCCTGACATGCACACAAGAGGGGGTGAGCACATGGGGGCTGACGGCATCCAGCAACAGTGCAGCCTTCTGTCCCCTTGGTTGGCACACTCTGGGGCTGTGCAGCCTGCATAGTGCAGGTGAGTTGATAACCTGTCCAAACAGCAGACAAAGGCAGAGTCATGGGGCAGGGGGAAGCATGCAATCTGGATGGGCCATGGAAAAGCCAAGAGTTGGTGGGCCAGAGCAGCTGAGCAGCTGCAGGAGGCTCGTCTTCATGCTGCGGCACTGGCAACAGATGGAGGCAGAGGCACAGTGGGGAAAGGTAAGCGATCACAGCACGCTATATAGCCCACAAGCAAGCCAAGAGACATGAAAATGAGTGGCTTTCCCACGGCCCACATGGCATGGCGAGATTACCTGCCTTCTCCCCGGTCCTCTGCCTCTGTCTGCTGCTGGTGCTGCCAAATGAAGACAAGACTCCCGTGGCTGCCTGCCCACTCCGGCCATTAAGTCTTGGCTTTCCTATGGTCTGTATGGCATGTCTGGATTGTGTGCTTCCCATTGCCTCTGTCTCTGCCTCTGCCTATTGCATGGATAGGTAATCAATTCTCCTGTCCTATGAAGGCTCTGGGTGATGCTGTACAACGTCATCCCCCACCCTCTCTCTGCTTCTGGTGCTGACCATGCCCACCCATATCCTCCCCTCGGCTGATGACAACCTTAACTGGGGCTTATATTAGGATAATCCTAAAAATCGGACTAGGGCTTATTTCTGGTTAGGTCTTATTTTCAGGAAAACACAGTATGGCTTTTTTTTAAGGCAAGCTTTTTTGCTAGGCATTTGACTCACATTGCTGTCTGCTGCTATTTGCTAAACTATAGTAACCCTGTCAGCTTTAAATAGTTTTGTGTGTGTTATCAGTAATCTCAAAACATAATAGCTCCACCCCATCCAAACACAAATAGCCTCCAGAGATTGAATCAATACATCACCTGTATCACTTGGGATTGAGATACGGAGCTGAGTATCACTAGCACACTGATAATATCAAACTTGTGGATGACCTCACCCAATGGCTTCATGTAGATTTTGAGCAGAAGCAGAAGTAGGGAAAGCATTGAGTCCTGGGGCACACCACACACAAAGGGCTGCAAACATGATTTTTTCTCCCCTGTTAACATCAACTGGAACTGATCACTGAGGAAAGAAGTAAACCACTGGACCACAGTACCTCCCGCTCCTAACCCCCATAGCCTATCCAGAAGGACACTTTCACAACTGCCACCATGACTTTTTAAAGTCCCTGCTCCTGTCATTTGTTTGCACTGCGAATATAGACTGACTTATGATTACCTGACTTCTAAAGGTAAATCCTTGAGTTATGGCAATTAGGTCCAGAATTTATATTGCCTAAGCAATACAGTCATATAGCATGGTGTCATGTGATTACATTATTTAGTGATGGCAGTCTCTGTTGCTAACAGCATGGCCAAAAGAGTAGAAATGGGAGGGGGGACATAGGTGGGTGAGTGGAGTTGAAGCACCCCTGAAATCCTAAATTCAGATAGGGTGCCAAGTGGTCAAATTTTGATCCCATCATCATTATAATAGCCATAACTGAACCGAGAACTAGGTGTATGAGACATCTATTCAGTGCATTTGGTGGCTGTAGCTGTGGTAATATTCTGCATAAGCCTATCTCCTCTAATAATCAATCAAACATTAAGGAAAAAATGTTGGATGTGAAGGAGTTTCTAATTAAATTGTTCCCCCCCACCTTGGGTTAGTCTATCTACTGATGGCTGTTCACTACTGAATGTACTATTATTATTGAAGTCAAAGATAATATCAGTTTCCTATTCTGTTTTATCTTCTGATGACCATTGTTTTAATTTAAATTTGGTGAAGGAAAAATAAACTCATCTTGAATTTCAAAAACAGTTTAAAAGCAAAACTGAACAATTGGAAAGAGTATCCTGTATCTGATCCTCCAGGTTCTGTTTGAAATAGATATCAGTGGGGATACAAATATATATTCAATGTGCCCAGAGAAAGAGAGTACATTTTTATGCAATGTTTTCCAAACTTCTAAATGGTAATTTGTAGAAACACATCTGCAAAATATTTTATTATAGGATAAATAAGCAAATATATTTATTTTTTAATAAGATTGAACTATTAAACATCAGAAAAAATGAAAATATTGTTGGAATATTGTTGGTAACCTGATCATTTAAATTTTTGATAATTCTTAACATAAAAATTAAAAAATTATATTGCATTAATGATATGGAATTATATGGTTACCATAACTGGATGGACGGCCAGAGATACAGTATATTAAGAGATATGACTGGCTGTGTAAAATATCTTTGAGTAGCATTAGCTATACTGATATACAGATTCCCATGATGATAACCAAATCTCATAATCTGTGTTATGAAAGGATAATATATTAAAATACAACAATGAGTTAAATCACCTTATACTACAAGTATGGACTCAATTTACTAAACATTCATGATTGCTGACTTTTCTGTATAAATACAAGAGGAAAAAAGTCAGATAAATAAGAAAATTGGGAATCCTTTTTTCAGATGTGATTTTGTATCAAGATGTACTGAAAATACAGTACATACAAAGGGGTAAGGAGAATGTTTTGAAAAGATGTCTTCTTACCTAAGAAATATTGCAACATAGTTCATCATTTTATTCTGCAGATTGCATAAATCATACCAAGTGTACTGCAAAGTCTAATTCTGGATTTGCTGGCCCACAACGGTAGAACTTAGCCAGAAGGAAGGTGGGATCAAGGACCTGTAAATCTTAACAAGAGCCAGCAATCAAATGTGTATCACTCAAAAGACTTACTTAATATTTTTCTGGCAATTTGAAGGTGGGTTTAATTTGCTAAAATGAAGAATAGAAATGTCAAGTTTTCGAGAAATGAGCCCAGACTATTTGGCAAGTCTCTGGATAAGATTTGCTTCCAAAGCACAAAATGTTTCCCTTTCTCATGCCTGCAGTCGCTCTTTTCCTGTTATAAAATTTACCAATGAAAGTGGAAAAGCAGTTCTCTGATGTTAATAAGAAGATGGACAAATGCTTCTGTGACTATTTAATACAAGAAATACTGCAAGAAAGGTATATGTGTATTGAAGTGGGACTGATGAAAAGGAACAAAATATTATTTTTCTTTAAAACCAAATTGTATTTCTTGGTCCCCATTGCTCTTTTAATACTCACAGCATTTTCAGAAGATAATTGAGCCATGTGTGTATTTTTAGGACAAATATTGGGAAAAGCTGTGTTCAATACAAATGTCTATACCATTTAAACAATGAAAGCTTTGGGTAAGTAACAACATTTGGACAGCAAGTCAATATGACTATGAAAGGCCTCCAATAATGAGCGAAGTCAGACCAATATACTGTTTGAGTATTTGGCCTCCCCACTGACAAAGGTTGCTTTCAATCACACTGTATCTATTACCATATCAATCATCACTCTAAACGAATACAGCATCACCGTTGATGAAGGCATCATTTAAAGCAGAGAACTAAAAGGTTTATAGAACAAATAATGAAATGTAGGCTGATCAAAGAATGAAAATGAAATCTATACCATAACTGTTCTAGGTGCTAAACCTCCCTACCTAAAAATTGAAGCTCCCCGATAGGGATTGTGAAAACCAGAAAACTTTGTATCTCATGCCTCATTATTAAAGATAATGCAATCCGATACATTGTTTGCTGCACAAATTAAGATATGGAATTGAACTGATGGAAATGATTTACGTACAGGATTAAAATATTGGCAGCTTTATAGAGTGAAATGCCACTATACTGCTGTACCTTCAAGTTTTACATTTCCTCCTTTGAATCCCTGTCAGCCTTCATGAACACTAGAGACTTTAATCAATGCTTGCTGTAGCTATAACATAACACTGAATATTTTACCTGTGTAATAATCAAACGGCTGTTTAGCTGCAGCTATGAGGACAAATAACAACTATATACATTCCAATTGGCAAGGTTACAACATCAATAGAATGTCACATTAAAAAAAAAATTCCACACATTGACAGTTCCTGTTTTCAAAATGGAAAGTATTTTTTTCAACAGTTGAAATAAAACCATTGTCAGTCAAACCATTGTGTAAGGAACAATTTGAAAAGCTTAAAATTAGGTATTGCTTACTGAATTGAACTTGTAAGCATTTTTTAATGAGGATAACATTAGTTATTATTCTAAATTAACTTTGCTTAAATCCAGACAGAAAATACATGGCATTTTATGGATTAAAACATGTAGATTAAAATATTAAAATAAATGCGGCAAAATATTTTGTTTTCTTGATAAGGCTGGGAATTCTGTACTAATTCTGTCAATATAGAATTGAAAATAGAAATGGAGACAGATAAGAAAATGAAGGAAACCAAGAGGCAATACTGGAATTCATGACTTCATAATAATAAGTACCTCAACAGTCCCTCAAATTAGTTGAAATTTGTCTTTCTCTCAAAAGAAACTTTTAAAAACTTTTTTTTGGCTCAAGCCACTCCCTCAAACCAAATGAAAGCCCATAGCTTAAGACTAGTTTTTGGAAATAAGATATCATAGTAAATCATAGCTTGAATGATTGGTTCAAGTAAAATTAATAATAGGAATAAAGGGATGGGGGGGAATACCTACTTCATTTTACATTGTAAGGTAAATTTGCCTAATTTTCTGCCTTTGATTTAATATACAAACTAGCTGTTGCTAGCTCTGGTTGCTATCGATTTTGTTAGCTTGGTTTTATCATGTACCAATCATGTAATACTTTGTCTTGTCATGTCTCTTTTCTGTTCTTCATTTGGTCCTATAGGTCCATTTGGTCTCTTTGATGTTCAGTAAGGCTTCATGGTATGCTTCCTACAGCATTTTCTTTACTGCCCATCAGATATTCTTCTAATGCCCTTTTTTCCCTTCTTCAACTGTCATGCAACATTCTATCCCACCTATACTCCTTGGTAAATAGAGTCTGACAAATCACTGTGAGGATGAAAAACACAATTCGCTGTCATTTTCTAGTTTTCCTCATCCATGGCTTCTAGTCAAATCCTCTATTCCAGCTGTATATCAAATGACTGGAATTGCCAAGGTTTTAATAACATTGATCATATTTCTGCTATTGAATTAGGACTGTAGATCTTTTTTTACTCTATATATTTACTATTAACCTCCTTCTTGAGTTTAGTGTGCTTGATGGTGTTAGTCTGAAGGATGCCCAGGTCTTTTTAGTTTAGATCATTTTCATCCAAACGTTTAATGTTAGTTATATAGAGCATCTTGATTCCCTCCGTTTTCACTATTTTTGATGGTAAAGGAGGCACATTTGTCCCATCCAAACTCCATCGCAATATCTTAGCTGTATATTCAGACAGTGTTGAGCAGTGATTCATTTCAGATTATACTTTTCTGTATAGCTTCAGATCATCCATATAAAGGATAAGGGATAGCCTGGCAGATGTTTTTGTGTTGGATAGCCATGGGCTGATTTCTGTATTTTTGACAGAGGAATTATTGCCACGACAAACAATAATGGTGACTCTTCTTAAAAGAGTCCTCTCTTGATGTTAAACTCTCTCAGTCTATCACCATTGACTTGCAATTGTTACTTCCATTGAGCTATTGATATTTGTACAATGCATCTGATGTTTCTATTGACTCCTGTTATTTCCAGGCACTCAATAATTCAGTCATGTGGAAGAGAGTCAAATGTTTTCTTATAATAATCCAAGCTACATTTAAGTTGGTCTTTCTTCTCTTATAGTTTTCCAAGATCATCTTGTTAATTATGCAGTGATCTTTTTCCCCTCTGCTGTTTAGGTACTATTTCTTTCTGCTTTAGGTACTACTATTTCTGCTCAGGTGGAAGTAGCTTGTTTTCAAGTAGATGCTGTTGGACTGCATCAGCTACCACACAAATTAGCAACAACGTATTGGTAAGCAGATAATTGGCATGTAGTTGTTTGATATTGTACTTTTTGTTGAATTTTTCATTATCAGTAGGTTTTGACAGATGTTAACTATTATTCAGTTTCACATTCTTGCAGTATGTTGAGTGGATGTGGACCAATCAGATATTTCAATCAGTTCATCTTCACCTAGTACTGAACAATTCTCAATCTTTCTTCTGCTGTTATTATAAGTACTTTTATTTCAGCTTCTTTTTTTATTCTTATCCACTTTCTTTATTCTAGCTGCATTTTTGTTATATTTCTTTGGTTTACCCATAGCTGCACCCAAAAATGCATTGTTTCTTCTTTATTAGATGTTGGCTGCTTTACTGCAGTCTCTTCATTGATGGACTGGCTTGCATCTGATCTTAACATGCTGATCTTATTTTCTAACCTGATCTTTCTTTTTGGTGGTGCACTGTTTAGCATTTTTTAGTTTTTGATTTTGCATCCAAGATGATCAGGTAGAACTGCAGCCATACAAAACATTAGTTGTTGTTTTTTTTCTTGCCGTGAGTTTGTGCTCATATTTGATATTACAGAATTGGCATCTTTTAATTTTGTGCTGTTTCTTCATTACAAGATTCGATGTAATGTTATTCTGTTGTTTTAGATGTTCTGTTGTTCTTAGTTTTACTTTTTCATAAAGGGCTTGGTTCTTTCTGAGGAGAAAGCAGAAAGCAGGTTTAAGAATGAAAAATGATTCCATATATATAATGGCTTCCTCTACTTCTGATTTCTGCTGGTTTACCTCTAAAATATGAGCTTTTTCTGGCTTCAATTTCTTTGGCCTGGGTAGACATTTGCAATCCTTTCATTTCTGCTTCTGTGACTACTTTATCTTGTATTATAATCAATATTAATCTGTTAGCCTGTTCTATTACTTCTGATTCTGGATGACTTGCAATATATTCAGATATCCTTTTCCTGTTGGACTTAATTTGTAATAATAGACCATTATTTCTTTGTTTACAGTCTTCATATATTTATGATAATAAAAAACTTTTCTTCCAGTGGTCCTCAAGTGCTAACCCTGCTTGCTCAATCAACCAGTCCTGGGTCCTTTAGCCTGTTTGTCACCAGGTATTCAGAAATTTCAACCTAGTATTGTCCTTGTTGACCTAGGTGATAACTGATCCACTATGAGTTTTTGTAAATTACTTCTTACCACATTGTTTATGGCAAAAACACTCTTCAGCTGACTTCTCTGATGAGCCCTATCCAGTATGGTTGAACCTTGGCATAGCTATCGTCTTCAGAGCATGCAAGCCCCACAACCATGTCAAGTTTATTACAATATAAATTGTATAGTAATTTAAAAGACTGTGGAGAAGCATTTGTCCTCTCTGGTCATCATTCTAGACTGTTGTGCTCAGCAGGAAAATTTGATTTCAAAAGCTGTATCCTCAAAAATCAAATGCTTAATCCATCTCTGCAAGATGTTAAATTTTAGAGCACTTATTCATGGAAACACTTTGCTTTACTGTCTCCAATTCTACATGTGATCACACACACAGTGGTGTCCCTATAATATAAAATTTGCAGGACTTCAATAGGTTCATTAAGTGAAACTACATTGCAAATGTAATTTACATTTACTATACTCCAGGCCATAGCAGGTGCTATTGGTTTAGGCAAACATGAACTAAAGGCAAGTAGATTTTATTTTTCTTCTTCTTCTTTTTATGCCAACTTGAACTTCATTTTTCTCACAGCCAGCATTCATTAGAATTACAAGGGATGGAGCTTAACATAGCACCATAGCATGCTGTTTCCTATCTTGGCCAGCAATAAACAACATAATACCATGTCCAGTCTCTTTGAATGGTTCTCGTCTAACTACAACATATACCATATGTATAAATGGTGTGGGCAACTCTCAAGATGCTGTAAGATTGGATTAATTTTAAAAAGCAGTAAATACTAAAGAGAGGGCATACTTTAAAATGATATGTCTCTTTTATCCTATTTACTTCTTTTTTAGATTTTAACACTATATTCCTATTCTTTTAGCCTTCTGCTCAGGATAGCAATAAATTGACAATCAACAGCTGGTCTCATAAATTTAACACAAATAAACCCTGGATTTTGCATGGAGGAAGCTCCATTTTTAAGGAATGTCTACGAAAGACCTTCCACCACTTTAGCAGTGTCAATGAAAAAACTCTTCACCACTTCAAGCATTCATTACATATTGAAGAAACAGAAGAACAAAACACTAAAAATCTCCACAGACTATTCTCATCCTGAACACTCTTATTTTGAACTGTTACCATAAGGGAGGCGTTATAGGTGTCTTAAAATGAGGACTAATAGATTGAGAAACAGTTTCATTTCCAAGGCAGTAATTGTCTTGAATCAATCAGTGCATTTATGATTTTATTATTATTATTATTATTATTATTATTATTATTATTATTATTATTATTATTATTATTATTATTAAATACTCTGTAGTGTGACTGTGATGTGGTGTTTGGGGCACTGTGCTGGAATAGCTTTCAAATTTCATTGTATTCATGGAATGAAATGACCACAGATGTATTCTATTCTATCCTAATTTTATTGCATTGAGGGAGGATAAATATAAACCAGAAAAGGGTTTCAACTACAATTGGGACATCTCAACATTTTTAGAAAGTTTACTACCAAGGTCAGAAACAAATCTGAAATTACGCTTATACAAAGTCCCCTGTATTTGGAAACAATCTCATAACAGAAACAATTGTGGGTTGACATATCAAAACCGTAAAGAAAGATAATACATTTATTGAGCTAGTCTTCTGTTCTTTGGCTCAGCAGGTATAGCTTCTGGTAGCTGCTTTAGGGTTCCATATATTCTATATTCTATGTTATAGTTATAATTCCGAGAAAACGTATGTCACCAAGAGTATTTAATGGCTTAGAGGGTATTGAACTTGGGTTTTCCTAATCTCAATCTATGCTATACCAGGCTTGCTAAATGCCCAGCAGCTTTGACTACCACAGAGATCTACTTTCTCTGGTGCCTTCCAAATTGTTATTTTAGTTACAAATTCTAGAAAATATAATCACAAAATAACCAGAAGGTACTGGATTGAAGAAGTTGGTATAACTTTTAATTTTCTTCCTTTTCCAATTCAATATTAGCAATATTTCCAAAAATGTAAGTGTCATGAATGGTGAAATAGAAACTACAACGTACCCCTTGAGTATAAGTATGCTATCTTTACTTATACAACTATCTTGACATGCTAGACAAGAATATATTGATTGAAATAAGACTAACATCCAATTCTCAGTGAAGATGAAGGACATCTGAGAGATGGTGTCATTATCAGTTATTTAACCAAGAAGATAAGATTTGGGTGAGAAACTAAAAATATATAGCATAGCACATAGTTCCACATAGTCTTGGAACAAACTTAGATAAAATGAAAACTGAAACAGACAAACAAACAAACAAATAAATATCTATAGCTCAGAAATAACATTATTGCTTTTAATGGATGCTATAATAAAACTTGATTTGCATAGGAAGGGGTGATATCTTAACAGATCATCTGCAGCAATCAATGGTTTTGAAATGGCGGTAGTGACTGTATGATCCAAAAATATTTTTTTTTATGTAGGTCCAATATATGCTACGCATATTTAAAAACAGGCAGGGTTTGCCCAGTCCTACTGGTCATTTTGAAGACAGTGACTGGGGTTAAAGATGCTAAAAAAACTGAACAGATATTGAAAACAGATGGGTTTTCAGATCATAAAGACATCATCCAATCTATTCATAATACAGATGGTATTATGCCATCTATAGCATTATAATACAATATTATATACAATTATGTCAGGTGCAACCAACCAGAACAACTTTGAGAATTACATCAAGAGGTTTCTTTACTGTTGAGTCACCAGTTCACAAAAATTTTGCCAGACTGTCTTCCTTCTCTTGGGAAACATCTGATATAGTCCTAAGTACTCTCCCTCCATGGAGTCCAAGCTGGAATAATTCTTAACTCTCCCTACCAGGGTCTTCTTTCAGCCATTGATTTTACCACACATAATAGTAATGTAGTATTGTATTATAGATGGTGTCACATCATCTACAGATTGTACATTTGTTGGAAAAGAATGAAATAAACAGTAAAAAGTAAAAAAAAAAAAGCATGAAATTTATTTTCTACATGCCACTCCCTTCTATCTCAGAACACTAAAAAATAAATAAGTGAAAAAATACATTCACACTGTATTGGAGCTCCAGTAGCAGAAATTATTCCCAAAAAGTTATTATTGAATTTTGTTATTGATTTATTACATATTGATAGTTTATACTGCTTTCCCATATTCTCTATTTAATTATACATTTGAAAGGTTGTTGTTCATTAGACTTAGAAACAAAGCTTAAAACCACAATGTATTTTTAAATTATACTTTTGATTTATTGTCATCCAAAAAATTGAGATAAATTCATAGACATCTCCAGAAAATCTGATACTTTCGTCAAAAGGATAAAAGCAGAATCATACCACCACATCCCAGCTTTTGTTATTTATTACCCCCTCACGCCACTGCTGTTTGCTGTCCCCTGCGAAGGCTTCTGGGGTTCATCTTCCTCATCCCTGTATTGTCCCCAGATCTTTATGACAGAAGGTAAGCATCAGAGTATTGGAAAAGAAAAGCAGAAATCTTATTCTACTTTCCTACCAAACAGCACATACTAATAAGGTAAGCCATGAATGGCTTAATTAAAATCATGCATCATGTACAAACTCAGTAGGTGTCTGTATCTGTTGCTATATCTGAAGCTATACAAATGCAAATACACACAGAGAGAATTTTTGAATGTTCATTATCTGGCCTCACTAGGATACATTATACCCAATAAAATTTCACATCTTAAAACAATACATAATCCAATGTAACCCTGTATATCAAGGTTAAACTACACTAAATTCATTGGGATTGCCTTTTAGGGAAAATACTACCCTACAACTATGGGTGAAGTACAACTACTAGCAGCCTTTGCCATTATAGCCAATAATGAAGGATACTGAGAGTCATAGTTTATGAACATCTGTAGAGACACAGTTTCCTTTCTTCCTTCTTAGATGCTTTACGATATAAATGTAAAAAAAAAAAATTAAGAGAAATGTCAATCTCTCTCTCTCTCTCTCTCTCTCTGTGTGTGTGTGTGTGTGTGTGTGTGTGTGTATTATTATCATTAAATGGAGTCAGCTCCAGAGCAGTTTCTTGAGAATTATAATTTGGATTGTATGTGTCAAAAGAAATGGGATTCAGGAAGATATTTACCTGATTTTTCCAGTGCTGAAAAGGATACATTGTCTACTGAAGGGTTACATACTGCACATTTTCATGAGAAATTTCAAAAAAGGACTTTCCAAGTATACGTTGGCAACTGCTAACCAAATCGACCGTTCAAAAACCAAGTGAAACAACCATAAAGAATTCCACTTCTATTCCTTGTGTTTATTTTCTTACTTTCTACATTTGCTTCTTGACCATTTTTAATATTATCATTCATCAGTGTAGAGATTTAACAGTACTACAATTACCACATCAATTTGCCACATTAATGAGTGTTCATTTTTAATAAAAAAAATATTTAATTGTTTCTGATGGACTTCTCATCTAATGTCATCTATTGAACAGTTCTTTCTATGTGTACAATGGAATCTGTCATTGCTCATTGCTATTATTTCGTATTGGATACATTTGTTAATAATGACAATAGACAAAATATTTAATATTCAAAGCATAAAAATCTCAGAATGCCTAATTATTCAGAAATCTTTTAAAGCAAGTTATATGTCACTTACACCCCTTGTGCCATCCACCAGTATGTGAAAACAAACCTGAGACATATGAAGGATATCTTTCAAATACCACTCAGAAATATGGTGTAACCTGTCATACACTGTTTTTAGGCCCCTCCTCATGCCCTTACACATCTATCTGCCTTCTGGATTCCTCTGTATTGGAGAAATCCAGCAAGTCAAAGATTCATTAGTGGTAGAAGTTGTTATGTCTCACCTGGACAAACAAAGTAATAAGTCCAAACTTCCAACTGAAACACAAATAAGCAGGCAAGTCTGGTAACTACAGGGTTAACTTCCTTAATCCAAAAACATTCTTGGCAGTCTCACGCCAGCTGTCTGCCAAGTCTGATAAGAAAGCATAAATCACAAGCCGACGCCACACACAGGAAAAATGCAGAAGCTTCTATCCCAAATTAACAAGTTGTCCCGGACGAGAATCCAGAGCTAACACACCCACTTTTATTCCCTGAGGGGCATGTCAGTCTCTCATCTCAGTCCCTGATTTGTCCTTTCCTTCCACGTTGCATCTCACACCTATGCCTGCGTCTTTACCTCGCATCAAACCAACATTCCTCAGTTTGATCCTCAGCCAGAGGCTCCACTACACTCTCCTGATTATCTGCTGACACCTGAGGCACAACCAGGGAGGAAGGTCCTGGGGAGGAAGGCAATTCCAAATCCTCCAGCAAAGCAGGCTCAAACCTCAGAGCCAAATCCTCCTCTTCCTCGTGGCTCAAGTCTGTGTCTTCTAACAGAGCAGGCTCAAACCTCCGAGTCACAGCAAGAAGTTATATTGGTTACTACTGATAATATCTGCATAATAGGCTTTTAATAATGATGGTAAATTAATATATTCCAATATGCAAGTTTATATCAATATAATTTTGAACTTTTTCAGTTAATTGTGCAATACTTGGAAACCAGTTTTCTATCTTCTTGTACTTTCTTTTCTTTTTTCTTTGATTCTAGCTCTAAATCTAATAACCCCAGAGGGAGGTGTTTCCACTCAGAAATGTGCCCAGCAGGTTATCTGACTGGGTAGGAGATGTGGCTGTTGTTATCAGACAATTGCTGGCACCCTCTAGGAGCATTGCTCCACCAGTGCCCAGCTGGTGAGATCCTTTTTCTTAGGTTTGGCTCAAGGGGTCAGGTGGGATTTCTGCTGCTGTACCAGCCTCCCTGCTGCATGGCAGCTTTGCTATCTGGGTTCCTGGACCTTACCCCAGGGTTGGTGGAGTTTCCCAGGCTTATAGTACTGGGGGACTTCAATCTGCCATCCTGGGGGTGGAGACAGAGATAGCCCAGGATTTCATGGAAACCATAGCAATAGCACTTAGACTTTTTCGGTTTTCAAGATGGCTGCACACATGGATGCTGTGGCTAACCACTCCTTCTTTCAGTGTATGGTGTGTATGATTCTCTGTGTGTTTTGGATTCTTTCCTTGATTGAATCCTGTGGGGCAATGGGCATCTATAGTCAGCAAGCCTTGTTACAAATTGGACTGAAATGTGAAAAGGCTATTATGGATGATTTTATACATTTTTATAACATACTGCAGGAGTCAGCTAGGACCCTGGGGGAGCCATGGATCACTATCCCTGTAGGAAGGAGGAAGAGGCAGAGAAAGAGGAAGAGGAAGAGAGGATTCCATGCTGGGGTTTTATTTAGGTGAGTAAGTTTCCACACAAGCCTTCAATTCCAGTATATTTCTTACCAATGCAAAATCTCTGACTAACAAAGTGGATGAATTAAAGCTACATAGCAAAGACTAAATTCATCAAGAACTGCTGTGTTTTGCTAATCACAGAAACTTGGCTTCATTCACTCATTCCAGATGCAGCTGTTGAGCTGAAAGGCTACATAGCTCACCAGCAGGACAATAGTAGAGATTCTGGCAAGAGCAAAGGGGGAGGCTTAAGCCTTTATGTGAACAAAAGCTGGTGTATCAATACAAAGACTGTAGACAGCCATTGCTCCATGGATCTGGAGTATATGACTCTTAAATGTAGAACCATATATCTTCCATGGGAATTCAGCATGGTTTTGATTACTGCAGTCTATATCCCACCTGATGCCAATACTACCATAGCTTTGGGATTTTTATATAACATTATTAATAAACAGCAGAATAAGTATCCTGATGCTGTGCATATCATAGCGGGGGACTTTAATCAAGCTGATTTAAAAGAAGTGCTCCCTAAATTTTATCAGCATGTGAAGTGTACTACTAGAGGAGAAAACATATTGGATAAAGTATATACCAACATCAAACATGGCTATAAGGTTATTCAATTACCACATTTGGGACAACCAGACCATATGTCATCAGCATACATCCCTCTTAGGAGACGGGCTCTGTCTATAATAAAGACAGTAACATCTTGGCCAGAAGATGCTTCCCAGCAACATCAGGATTGTTTTGAGAACACAAATTGGAACATCTTTTACACCCTGATCGAGAGGAGTACACTGCAACTGTTCTGTGCTATATCAAACACTGCACAGATACTATCACTGTGGATAAACATATTAGGATCTATCCCAATCAGAAACCTTGGATGACCAAGGAAATCCAGAGCCTCTTGTGTGACAGGACCAAGGCCTTTAGACAGATAAAATATAACCACCAGCCAATTGTAGTCCCCACCTCATTGTGGAGGAACAGGAGGTGAGGAGCTCTAGAAATGCTGTGAAAAGGCTGTGGACCCTAGAAATGCTGCTGGTCCTGTGCTGATCAGTTGGCTGGAATCTTTACCTGGATCTTCAATCGGTCATTATCCCAGTCCACTATTCCATCTTGTTTGAAGGCTTCCACCATTGTTCCACTGCAAAAAAGTTCCCAATCAACAACCTCAACGATTATAGACCAGTGGCACTCACTCCTATCATCGTGAAGTGCTTTGAGAAATTGGTCTGCTGGCACATCATTTCTGGTCTTCCACATACATTTGATAAACACCAGTTTGCATACAGAATAGATCTACAGAGGACGCTATAGCCATCACTCTTCACACTGCTCTGACTAATCTAGAACAGTGGGGGGGGGGCTATGTGAGGATGCTTTTTTTAGATTTTAGTTCTGCATTTAACACAATTCTTCCACATAGACTAATGTCTAAACTTCTGGACCTTCAAATTTCTCATTCAATCTGCCTTTGGATTATGGATTTCCTGACTGGCCACTTACAGAGGGTCAGATTAGGTAATCATATCTCTTCAGCTCTAATTCTTAACACTGGTACACCACAGGGTTGCGTGTTGAGACCCTTACTCTATACTCTTTATGTGCATAACTGCAGTACCACTCACGCTAGTAATACTATTACTAAATTTGCAATGATACAACAGTGGTGGGATTCATCTCCGGGGGGATGAGTCTGCCTACCAAGATGAGGCGGACCAGTTGCTTTTGTAGTGTGGAGACAATAACTTGGTCCTCAAAACCAATAAGACCAAGGAGCTTATAGTGGACTATAGAAGGAACAGATCAGACATCCAGCCCTTGCTTATCAATGGAGACCAAGTGGAGCAAATGGCCAGTTTTAAGTTTCTGGGTGTTACCCTAAAAGAGGACCTGACCTGGGGTGTTCACATTGCAGCACTGGTCGAAAGGGCCCAGCAGAGATTATACTATCTGAGACTTCTCAGAAAACAACAACTGAATAAAAAACTGCTGGTGATCTTCTATCGCTGCACCATAGAGAGTATCTTAACTTACCTCTCTATGGTTTGCCAATTGCACAGTGGCAGATAGGAAAGCACTCCAGAGAGTTAAAGTTATTGCCGAAAAGATCATTGGTTGCCCTCTCCCCTCTTTGGAAGAACTTTATAGCTCCTGATGCCTTAAGAAAGTTCAAAACATTCTCAAAGATCCATCTCATCCTGGGCACCCTTTTTTTGAACTATTACCATCTGACAGACAGTACAGAATAATAAAAACAAGGACAAATAGACTGAAAAACAGCTTCTATCTCAGGGCAGTAGTTCTTTTGAATTCTACTGTATAGTGCAGTGTTGGTGCAGTGTCGGGGGTTTTGGTTCAATGTGTGGAGTGTGAAGGATGTGTGTTTGTGTTTATTTTCATGGTCATGATATGCACAGAAGATGGTGTTTGATTTTGTTGTATGAAGTGCAATGACAATAAAGTAAAGTAAAGTAAACTTATATACTGCTTCACAGTGCTTTGCAGTCCTCTTTAAGTGGTTTACAGAGTCAGCATATTCCCCCCAACAATCTGGGTCCTCATCTCACCAACCTCAGAAGGATGGAAGGATGGGTAAATCTTGAGCTTGGTGAGATTCGAATTGCCAAATTGCAGGCACTGGCTGTCAGCAGAAGTAGCCTGAAGTATTGCAGTATTGCATTCTAACCACTGCACCACCACAACAATGACTTCCATGGGCCTGTTCCAGGTTATCCAGGGACCAACTAGGAATAGTGGGCACACACCTGATTTTTTTTTGTTCTTTTTGGAGCATTGCCTATGTGACCTGGAATTGGTAGACTTCTATTTGGTCTCCCTGACATGGTCAGATCACAGTCTGGTGGTAATGAGTTTCTCAAGAGCTATTTTTGTGCAGATCTCAGTGTGCACAGGTGTCCTGCGGGAGCTGCATTGGTTGCCAATTTGTTTCTGGGTACAATTCAAGGTGCTGATTGTCACCTTTAGAACCCTTATGGTTTGGGATCAGATTATCTGAAGTCTGCCCATCCCCATAGTCTGCCTATCTCCACTGCTGAATAAAAGATTTACACCATTTTCACCATCTTCTTTTGTATCTCTATCTCATTATCTGGATATCTTTCAGAGAAATGACCAAGCAGATAGACTTCGGCCATCACCTGTGATGTTCATGCTCCTTCCTGACATTGGTCTCTGAAACTTGTTGCAAGGCATTGAACCTCTTGCCAACAAGAAGTGGACCTGTTTCAACACATGTTTTCATGGAACACCGAGTGAGAGCTACTGTCATCTCTGAATATCAAACTGATGGATTTACCAGTTAAGTCAAGCTGAAATATGGTTACTTTTTTAGGTACTAAAGCTTACAATCAAATAATTTAGAAATTTATAACACAAATACTCTCCCATGGGAACACGAGAAATTTATCAGGCTTACTGATTCTATGATGTACTAATAATTTGTTTGAGGCAGTGATGCTAAGGTTGAAATCTGAAATGTCATCAAAACTGTGAATGTGATAATAGCAGATAACTTTAGAAATGGCTGCACATATGTCAGTTGAGGTCATTACAGAGAGATAAAATGTTGAGATGCTGTAAATAAGTATGCCTTGGAGCAGTTAGAATAAACAAGAGAAGCCCGTGCAGATTTTAAGGGTGAAGTTATTGAACCATTTAGCAAAAGTAACCATAATCCTAGATTTAACATACATATAAAGAAATTGTTAAAAAATAATTACACTGCTCTAGTTCGAGACAGTCTTGAGTCTTGGCAACACTCTGGATAAATCCTTGAAATAGTCTTGGCACCATTTTTTGGAAGCAATTTGTCATTGCCTTCTTCCTAGGCTGAGAGACAGAGAGTGATGGGTCCAAGTTTAAAGTACAACTGGAACTCAAAGTCTTCCAGTTTCTTGCATTGCTACACCAAAGTGTCTCTTAACAGAATTCCCCAGGAAAGTTAAAAAAAAAATAGTTGTAAATTGCTCACTAAGGCAATAAGGATATCATCAATAAATTTCAGTTTAAGTAAATTAAAAGTGCCAACAAGGTTAAATAAAAAGTAAAGTCAATTCCTTTCTTGGACTTCCTTCCTTCCTTCCTTCCTTCCTTCCTTCCTTCCTTCCTTCCTTCCTTCCTTCCTTCCTTCCTTCCTTTCTCTCTCTCTCTCTTTCTTTCTTTCTTTTCCTTCCTTCCTTCCTTGACAAAAGAAAGCTTATTGAAAAGATTATAGACAAATGAATTAACAAACACTGCAATAATATAGCTGAAAAAAAATCTGTATATGGAAATTATAAAGTATAATAACAATAGGATGCAGTGAAGAACAGTCTATTACTGAACATTTGTTTCATACATCTGTATATAGCAATCCTATTAATTGTTAAAAGCACATCAATGTCAACTTATTTTTTTAAGTATTATTTTCAGCAGCTAGGTGCAATGAGTGCTTGGATGATTATATAAAGAAGTACGTAGGTATGGAAAAACCAGTGTTTGATAATTTCTCACCATTTTTAAAAACTCTATATCTGGAACTTTCCCTTCTTCCTATTTTTTCCATCTTTTTCTTTCTTCTTTTTCTAAGTACCTAAAGTCTGTTTCCTTCATTATATGTTTTTTGTTGCTTGTCTAGAAATTTTACCCCCTTAACAATATTTACAGTAGAGACATTCACATCACTAAAACTTTCATCTCTGCAACAAAAGAGCCCTGGTGCCTCAGTGGCATATGTTTTGTACGTGAACATATACAAACGAGGTACAGCTTACTTCATGGCAAAGCAACACTGTTTTTGTCAGTTTCAAAGATGCCCCACCCCAAGTTCATTGAGTTAGAAGGAGCTTGAACTTCCTCAGGTTACAAAATTAAGAAGAAAGAGGACATTTTTCATGAGACAGTAAATATGAGGAAAAATGAGTATTATCTTTCAAGGAGATGCTTAAAATATTCATGGAAAGACTATTTCCTTGTTTATGCATTCCTGTTTACTGATATTATAAGATATGTACTGTAGATTCCAGGCAGGAGCATTCAATCAGGTTTTAGCAAAATGAGAGAATATGCTTCTAAGGACATCTTTCTGTAAACCTCCATCCTGACTGTTTTCATTAATAATTTACTCTACTTTTTATTAACATATATAGACTAATTGTTTCCAAGTTGTTTGCTTATTCACTATAACAGGGGTGAAACTTGATTTCATTGAGGGCTGCATCAGGATTTTATTTTACCCTGGGGACACTGGATGGGTGTGGCCAGGGTGGCCATGTTGTGCATGGCTAGCTCAAGGTTATTGGTGTTGGGGGTGCCTGTGGTGGCCCAAGCAGTCTGCCAGTGAAAGCAGGCTCCCAAGCTCTGTATTTCGCTGCAATTATCTGCTAGAGAAAATGGAGTTTGGTAGAGCCACCCACAACCCTCTCAAGCTCCATTTTCCTCTGGACAGCCTCCTGCAACCTTCTGCTAGCAAAAATGGAGCTCAAGGGGGCACACGCAGCCCTCCTGAGGTCTGTTTTTGTCTGTGACAGCCTCCTGCAACCCTCTGCCAGCAAAAACAGAGCTTGGGAGAGCCACATGCAGCCCTCCCAATCTCCCTTTTCACTGACAGAGGCCGGTCCTTCACTGTTTCCAGGGTGACACCCCCGGGCCAGATCTAAGCACTCTGCAGGCCCCTGGGGCCTTGAGTTTGATACTGTTGCACTAGAACATTTAAGTATGAAAAAGTCAAAGTGGAATAAGATAAACTAATGACAGTTGGAACAGTACTGCTTGTAGATTTATACACTATTATTATGAATAGATGTCTAGTGTACAAATAATTTACAGATCCTTATAAAATATTAATTTTACCTTAACTTAAATAAATAACTTCTAATTGTTTTTCTGTTTGTTTTTCTTTCATTCATATATTCAGGACAGTGTCAGAGCGGTATCTCACCAAATTTACGCACATAAAAAATTGAGGCAAGAACAGTTATATTCCTAGATATTCTATCTATCAAGAGGTGAGTTTGTAAGACAAATGGACATTGAAGAAAGACTTGACTGTAAACAGAAAAAGGTCAGATGAGTATGTTTTAAAAGGAAGTGATCTATGTAAACAATATTTGTGAATGCATTGGTTCACTAGAGGGAAAATAATGAGCACTTCACCAGGCTAAGAGAAGTGTGCAAAGTCTTTGAAAGGGATACTTAGCAAACTCCAGTGGTATGAATAAAGCACCCACTCCATAAAGTACTAAAGTAACTGCAACCTCTGGAACTCTTGGCCCAGGTGAATCTAAGTCTGTCTTTGGCTGCCTGTGCATGCATGAACAAACATTGCTTCTGCAAATTGAAAGAATCCACATGTATACTGAGACGATCAGGAAAAGTCTTTGAAGCACTTAATCTTTGGGAGGAAGTAGACACTGTTCAGAGGAGGGGTGTACTTTGTGAAGCATTCCTTTCAGAGATTTTGCAGATTTGGGGTACTTTTCTTGGTAGTATTATGGAAATAATTTGTTATTGCTATTTTTGGATATATTTGTGGCCGCACATTTGATTCCAACCAACCTGGATTTCGTGGATCACTCACAAACAAGCCTGTTTTGATACTACTTGTCTGAGAAACTTCTCTGAGACCAGCCAAGGACAGTTTTGCTGCTGCCACTTTCTGTAGACCTCCATCCTGACTGTTTTCATTAATAATTTACTCTACTTTTTTATTAACTTATATAGACTAATAGTTTCGAAGTTGTTTGCTCTTAAAATTTAACAGAGTCTAAATCTGATTATAACCAGAGATGGGGGAGAGGATCAAGGCATTAGTAGAGGAGAGGTACCCATGACTGAACTTCAGCATCTCTGACATGTGATCACTCAATCTCAAAAAAGGAGACACTTCATATCAAATATTAAAAGATTTGACAAAGAATTTGAAGTAATTCTTTAACTCCTAATAAGGTTCCTTGTACTTCTTATTTGCTTGTTCTATTTTACTTTATTTGTTTAGTTTTATATTTTAATGAAGGGATATTTCAGAACAGATTTTTTTTAAAAAAAATCCATCTGCAATTGCACTATCAAATACATACTATCTATCATCTATCTATCTATCTATCTATCTATCTATCTATCTATCTATCTGTCTATAATGTATGATGCTGTTTTGCTGTCTTGACTTTTTTGACCTTCTTCTTGGATGCCCTACCCTAATGTTTGCAATCTAAAAGATATGACAACACAACAGCTGAATAAAAAGAGATGAGGCAGTAGGGTAAAGCAAGGATAATCTGGTTCACAGTATTTGCAATTTGCATTTTGACCAGCTGGGATAAAAGCTGTTCCAATAGTGAGGAAAACCAGCAGCAGTTATCCTTTCAGCAAAGATAATAAACTAGTCCCACTGCTCTTTTGTATGTATGATAGAGAGTGATTAATTTGGCTATTTGCAGTTTCAGATTTAAAAAAAAAAACACTTGGTGGTAGCACCAAGCTAACCTTGACTGAGCCCTAAACCTAATGATAGTCAGATGTAGACAGTATGTGCTATAAGCTAGTTTAGGAAATCAAATCAAAATAAAAAGAGCCATCTACATGATGGAAGACAGTGATAAATTACTTTCATCTTTTTGAAAAGAAAACTGCATAGATACATCTACAAAATAATCTGTAGACTTTACTGTTATTTATTTCATAAAAATATTTAGTGGTTTGTATGGGCCTTTTACATGGAACTGTCTTTGTTGGCTTTCTGTCTATGGCTGGACATTTGGTATTTGTGAGATAGTGGCTGTATCATATAAAGTTTTATATATGAAGCTGAGTGCGCAACCACTAGGGATTTAGCCAGCAACTTGTTGAATGCAGAAAGGAGATTACACGAATACCCCATGTGAATGCAGCAGACAGAACTGGATAATAGCAGCAATCTGTAGCTATTGCCCACATAGCAGGATGCAATTACCTAACAGAAGATTTTGGTTTGTATTGCAGGTGATGTGTTGAAGTGCGAAGTTTTGATTTCCACATAATAACTCTAACTTAATAACATTTAAGTTTTATCAGTATTTTGAACTATTAATGATAGGAAATACATTTCAGGAGGGCTATGCATTTGGCTGAGCTGGTTTATCCATCATCAAATACAATTGGATGCTTGCTTTTCAATATATTTTGCTTAAAATTTTCAATATATTTTGATAAAATTGAGAGTCCCCCCTTCCCCTTTCCTAAAAAGAAAACTAAGCAAAATAAGGTTCATTTTTATTTTTATACAGAACCAAGCTACTGCATGCCAAACCCTATTATTATAAATGCTGCACTATGCTATCATAAATAATTGATTTTTGTCATAAAGCTATTTAGAGGCCATAAGGCATCTTCAAACTTGCAGAAGAATACATTATAATTTTTTCACTCTTAGCTGCCTGTTGCTTTCTTCTGATTATAAATACCTTATGTTAACACTTGCTCAACTTCTTTATTCAGAATGACAAAAATTGTTTTTGATGTCATAACAGAAAAAGGAATTTATGTACCAGGTGAATCAAAGAAAATAATAGCTTAAAAGTGTTAATTTGAAATACTTTATAATCATGGTATCATGGTGGCATCACATGTCATATTGCAACTTCCCCCTCCTTTGCTAAACAAGGTGTTGGTGCAAGTTTGACAGCCCTGCTTTATAACAAGAGCCAATTTAATTAAATAAGTCTACCAAATCTGGATGCAGAATTATTGAAGACTTTCATAACAAGATAGCAAAGGGTTAGTGGTTTTTTGTGTCTTTGCTTATATAGTGGTCACACACATTTCTGGTACTCAGATCTTATAGCCCTAACTCAAATAATTTCTGAAAACCAATTATGAGGATTGGTCACAATTTTCCAATGCAGATTTCATAGCAAATGATGGTTGTCTTCTATTCTATAGTCCTTAGCTTGTCATAGATACTTGAGGGAATTTTGAAAGCAAAGTGCTGAATATTAGATGCAATAATTTTGCTATTGATGCTTAAAAGCACATGAATTACTGCTTTATGACATAGATGTGTTAAAACATTCAATAAGATTAATGTCTCAAAGGTCCAAGGCAGGACCTGGTTAGGACCAAAGCAAACGTACTCAGTAATCAAAAGGAAAAGCAAACCAAACTTTATTCCTCAAAAACAGTCCAGAGCTTCGGTACACAATGAGTAGGGAACAACAGAGTCCCTTGCAAAGTCAGTGGTGAGAGCTCTCACCTCCCAGTTCACTTTGTAGTTCAGAGACCATACCCTCATGCCATCCAGCCATACCCACCAGTCACCCAGCATCCAGTAGTCAGTGGTTGCAGGCTTCCCTTCCTTCCAGCAGCAGCCGAAGCAGCACTTCCTCAATGCTGGAGGCATGTTCTGGGCCTCTCACACCATCAGCAGCAGCATTCCTTCCTAACCAGAGGCCCAACTAGCAAAGCAATCAGCTGGTAAACAATCAGCTGGCAAGCACATCTCGGGCATCTTAGACCTTTCACATTTTCAGTGACAGCGGCATTCCCTCCTGACCAGAGGCCCAACCATTAAGCAATCAGCTGGTAAGCAGTTAGTTGGTGAGCACCCAGAAGTCCTGCTGCTACAGCTGCAATCTTGCCTATCACTCCCGTTGCTTTCTTGGTTTCCCTGGCTATATGCTGCTTCATGGTTGAATATGTCCACCTGTGTCCCCCCCCCCCCCAGGTATGGTGAGCCCCGGATCAGGGCTCAACATGAAGTTTCCCCTACTAAGACTGCACCTGGAAGACAAGATACAGAGTCATTAGTCAGGGCAGCACAGCATGTATTCCCCCACTTTAGTTTGTGAGGATATTTATATGGCCATTTTAGAGTTGTCAGATATTTCCAGTGGAATTTCCTAAGCAACCGTGGGGCCATCACGTCCTGGTCTCCCACCCACAAGGGTTGGTGGAGGGATACCCTTTTCACTGTTCCATGTATTGTAGTTTGACCCCACAGAGTTGGGGATCTAATACCTGGTATATTTCATACTGCCCCCCACCCCTGCTGGACCTGGTGATGGAGGAAAAGGCTGCATATTGGAGTCTTCCACAGGTTTCAGTAGGCTGCTGTGGAACACAGGGTGAACCCTTCCTAGCGAGGATGGGAGTTTCAACCCCATGCTTTGGCTGGAACTTCCCTACTGCCGTTGCTTCTCCCTCATCTGAGACCGTAATTGAAGACTCTGCCTGGTGTGCTCCCCTGGACCATTCCTGGGTCTTTTGGGGAGGTCTTGTGGTTTTAACCAGAGCTGCTGGCCTGTGTCTTTGGTAGCTGTGACACAGTCATTGTGCATTCAACCACATGAAAAGAGGTGAAACCAGTGCAACTTTATTTTACTTTGAAATCTCTTCAATTAAAAAAAAATCTGAGGAAAGAAAAAAAATCCTATCACCTTTTTTTGTGCCATTATCACTATCTCCTTGTAGCAATTGATAAAAAAATACACTGCAAAAAACTCCATTTATTCAATTCTAAAATCACAAGTGGAAAAGTTTTAGGTAATTTGAGTCAAGGCACTCAGGGTGAAGATTACTGGGGTGAGACCCCTCTTGGAATGTAATGGAACAGAACAGAACTTTGGCCATGAGTGATTCAACACACAAGGAATTTGTCTCCAGTCCAAAAGCTTTCAATGCACATGCAAAACAACAGTGTAATAATAATCATAATACTGTATACAATTTGAGCACCATGTTTTCAAAAGATATTTACAGAGTAGTGAAGGTTCAGAGCAATATAATTAATATCATACAGGGATTTAGGAATATTGCTTATGAAGATAGTCTGAAGGAAACTGGATATTCAGAATGTAAGAAGGAAGATCTAAGATAAAAGAGACACAAGAGAGAGACAATATTAATTGGAAGAAAACACTCTACATATCCAAGTTTGATTTGAAAGTATTCTTTCTTTCAGACTCATGAGCACATATGTGTCTTTCTTTCAGGCACATGGACACATACATAGTTAAAAGATGAGGCTGTAATTTTACCTTGTATGTTCATTGTGGTTCCTCAAATCATGAAAGAGCTATTGAAAGAATTCTCCTGGTAAGGAGAAAAACTGAATTAAGAACCATGACAATACATTTTCCATCCCTTCCTATTGATCTCTAAGTAGAAAGGAAGCAAATGAAAAATCCTTTTTATATCCTTCAGCCCAACATCCAAATATGGCTCACAGTGATTGATGATAATTACCGATAATTTTGGTCTCCACTGGTTGCAAAAAGGCAGCAGGATTTTAGTGGGAACATTAGAAACTATACGGATATGCACATATCTCTTCCTTTCTTTGAATATCCAATATGTATACTTGCAAGGTTTATGGTTGAATAACCTAATAATTTATATACCATTTTAAAAAATATGTTTTCAGTTGGTGCAAAAGATTTTTCTCAACAGTCTGCAGGAGATTTCTAATGCTTCACACACTTTAGTTAACTCCCAGGAGTGAACTTCCCTATTAGGGTTTTTTAAACCAGAAATATGAAAAAAAAAAACCATGTAAAGTGCAGAGTGATAAGAGAAATAAGTAATGACATAAAGTACAACAGCATAGGCCTCTACCTCCATCCACAATAAAATTCAGAATAGCATAAATAAAAATATGGAAGCAATCTTAAAACTTGTGGAAAATTTGACCAATGGAAGTCCCTTTAAAAAAACTTGAGGAGAACTGAAAGAAATCTTGTTTTAAAAGTAACATTGCCATAGTGTATGTACTTGTATGTCTATAGTTATGTAGTTAAGTCTCAAACATTTCCCTTTAGAACTTTATCCATTTTAGTCTCTCAATACTAAGTTATTTTCTTATCAGAAATCAAAATGCCAACACAATCCTAAATTTTATTAAGAGAGGGATAGAATCAAGATCACATGAAGTGCTAGTACTGCTTTATAAAGATTTAGTAAGACCACATTTAAAATGTTGCATTCAGTTTTGGTCACCATATTATAAAAAAGATGCAGAAACTCTGGTAAGAGTGCAGAGAAGAACAACAAAGATGATTAGGGGGCTAGGAATCAAAACTTATAAAAATGGTTGCAGGAATGGGATTTATAGGGATGACATTACAGCAGTGGTCCAATATTTGAGGGATTGCCACAAAGAAGAGGGGCCATCCTATTTTCCAAAGATAAGACAAGAAACAATGGATGGAAACAAATCAAGCAGAGAAGCAACCTAGAACTAAGGAGGAATTTCCTGGCAGTGTGAGAACAGTGGAATGGCTTGCCTTCAGAAGTTTTGTGTGCTTCATGACTGGAAGCTTTAAAAAAGAGACTGGACAACTATTTGTCTGGAATGGTATAGGCTCTCCTGCTTGTACAGGTGGTTGGACTAGAAGACTTCCAAGGTCCCTTCCAACTCTGTTATTCTGTTAAGAAAATAAAACACGCTCAGTTCCTACTCCTGTTGTATTTCTAAATGATGCATCCCTTTCAATTAATCTTGTACCTTGTGTTACTGAATTTAATTTATGTAATACTAAATCAAATAAATGATTATCAGTTGATGTTTTAATTAGGAATCAAAATATGATCTTCTGGCTTATTTCATAAAATTAACAGATATAAATATATGTAGAATTTAAAAAACCACTTGCACAGAACTCATTTCAATTTCAGTCCAAATCTATGTCAATGATATAACTTTATTGTTCTTTTAAGTTGAATTTGCAAACAGTATCTGCATACGATATTTTTTAAAAGTATGTTTAGCTTAAAGCAAAAAGAAATATGCAAACTTTTTGATATTGGAAAGATAAACTTAGAGAATAGATACCAACATTTTACTTCATACTTTTTCTCCATTAAACCCATATATATATATAATCATAAATGTTTTATAGGTTTTATTAATTAACAGCATAACAAAATGTATTATAATTAATGTATTAAAATGGGTTGAGCTTGATTGCAGAATGGAAGTCACATGTTGCCTTTGTCTAAACATAACCTTCCAGAAATCTTTATTTGATCAGCAGGAATTTGGTTAGGATAATGGAATGAAATACCTCAAAGAAGGGAAATGTTGACAAACCAGCAGATTCAATGGGAGCAATTAAAGCTGCAACATTTCAGATTCTGCTAAACACAAGTAACTCTGGGAAATTAATCAGACTAAAGTTTTAGGTGGATAGGCATTTCACTATTCTCTAAATATATTTGTCACTTACTCTTAAAGTCTATTCAGAAGTAAAAGTTATAATGCTCAATGGATCTTTCTCATAACAAATATATATAGATGATGGATGACATTGCTATATAGATAGATGATAGATAGATAGATAGATAGATGTGTGTGTGTGTGTGTGCACACGCACACACACACACACATACACACAGAGAGATAAATAGAGATAGAGATTATATATATATAATCTGCCGAAACGTTGCTACAACTTTAAAAGCACAACTATAATGACGTGGGAAAATACCCGAACAAGGCTGAATAACATACATATATATAACATACATGTATATATATATATATATATACACACACATATACATACATACATACATACATACATACATACATACAGCCTGGAGAAAAGATAAAGCCACTGATCTCAATTAAACTTGCATCTCATATGATTACATCATTGGTCAATTAACTGTTCCAATAAGTTCACCGTTATATTTCTACAGAAGTCACTTTCCTAGATAAACAATACATAAATACATCTGAAGTGAATTAGTGAATGAAAGTAAAGTATGAAGTGATTGCAATGTTACTCTTGTAATACGTCAAAAAGATTATATGAGATTTTCTAAAATTTGCTTTCCTGGGCCTATTAGGCATCCTTTAAATATATTTATCTGTTATTAATACCTCACCATGTTCTGTTTTTCTTTAAATTCTTTCTCAGGGTTTGTGTGTTTCATAACAGTTTAAACTTCATTACAAAACACAATTGCAGTTGTGGTTAGCCAAGAAAATCTATTTTAAAAACTCAATTATGAGACAATTCAGCAAGAGATTTCACACATAAATTCAAGCAGGTGAAGCCACCAACCCTTATATATCTTATACGGTCCACTGGATGATGGTTAAAAAATAAAGTGATGTCAAGGAGGCTATGACACATTGAACTCAAGACTTAAATCACTATCACTCTCCAGCATCTTTATTGTATGAACTGAACTTGGATATGTTGCCTCTTAAAGATTCAGTCAATTATTATTGATAACTTTTACACTTAGGTGATAATTCCCACATCAGGTTCAATTATTGAGATGTTAAACATAGTTCTTATAAATTGGCTACTTTGCTGAACAATGATCATGGCACTGATCTTGATAATTAACTGTATAATTTAAGAATTAGATTTTTTCAAACTATAAAATTGTAGACATAATCTTTATAATTATACAAACATGAAAATACAGAAGTTATATTTGTTCTGATTATAATTTATTTTGAATGCTAGTATAATCTATTATAATTATGAAAGATAAGAGGATTCGTCTGTTCTAATGGGTTATTTTCTTTTTTTCTTTAAAAACAGGAGATTTTTATTTTATAGGAGATACTTATTTTATAATATATATCATTATATAAATGTAGATCATGATTTTGAAACTGATGAACATGTTTTCCTTCATTAACTGATGAACCGTAACCACTACTACATTCAAATACTGTATATTATGAATGATAGAGGAACATGCTACATTTTTAATGTCAGCTTATTCTATGTCATTTCCTAAAAAGAAAAGAAAAGAAAAAGAAAATAGCAATTTCTTGTTCCAGACCTAACAAACTTATCGGGAGTATATCCCACTGAATTTATTTGTGTATATGCAAATATATATTTGCTTTGTCACTCATTAAATATTAGGTTTAAGATCCAAAGTTTTGTATAATCTGAATGAGTAACTAGAAATGTTAGGAATGACATTGAGTTAAAAATATACTATTGAAAGTGAGTAGCAGAAGGGGAGAATTCAGAATTACTGAAGAAGCCTTCTACTGACAAAGCAAGGTACATGGAAAGATTATCATTTAGAATTTCAATTCCATGAACAGCGAAACTGCTTAAATGTTAATGACTTTATTGATTGCATCTTAACTCTACATCTACTTTGAGGGTTTGTTTTCTTTTTGGGAGATAAAACAGGCAATTTTGCTAATCTCTACCAGTATGTTAAAATCTAGGCGTTTTTGCTTTAAAAAAGTAAATATTTTTCGGATTATGATACCTATAATGAGACCAAGTATAGCTTTACATTTTCATTTCATATTTACAACTGTTGAATTTTGCTACTACAATTAAGCTGTATCAGCAAAGGAGCAAATTAGGAAGTTAGTAATGGCATTTTATATGTTTAATAAGAAACAGAGCTTTATGAGGTGCGAAATATACATAAAACCTTGAATCTGATTCATTTCATAGATCATTTTTCCCCTCAAGTCCTTCGTTGCTTAATTTAGGAGAAAACTTCAAAGATGCACTACTGACACCTTTGAAGCATCCTGCGGAAACTGAATCTGAATAGCCCCTTTTAGAAAGGCTTGAATTCAGGATCTAACAAGGCTCAAAAAGCAAATGACCCTGTTACTGCTTCTTTCTCAATAAGGGTCAGGCACAGTTTTGCATTTACAACACACTAACTTTGAAATTCTTCCATATGATATGGAATAGTCTGCTATAATGAGTGCCCTGATTGTTAGCCTGCTGTTTAGAATTTAACACAGAATTTTAACATCAGCCAATTTAAAATGCACATCTCATCAGAACCTGAACATGGTTGCTTTACTCTTATAATCCCATTTCTATTCTTGCTTGAAATAAGCCTCTAAAATGAGATAAAACGAAGGTCATTTAAATAGGGCCAAAGAACACAAAAATTGGTCCTGACTGCCAATAGAGACAATTGGTTGTCCCTCTAACCCCCCCTCAATAGATTTCATTGCTGTTTGTCTTCATATTCCACTGCTCTTTATTTCCAGATACAGAAGCTGAGACCACACATCACTGGTTTTTTTCCCCGTTTTTTTTCCCTCCAAGCTAACTGTACTTAAACTTTGTATCTGATCAACTTAAGTGTATTGGATTTGAAAACAGTTAGTCAATTGTTTTCAGTCCCTAGGTGGTGGTTTATGGTAATGTTTGCATCAATACTAACAAAAGCCATACTGCAGTACAAAGTACATCAAGGAAATGAAAGACAAGGCTGCCTGTTGTCAGCTCTGTCTACAATAAAAGCAGGATTCAGGACTAGGGCAGAGATTATTACGGAACCGCAAAAATGAATGAGCCACAGAAAGCAGAGGGCTGATGGTTCACATCAAAGGTGCAAGGAGTGGCTAATGGACAAGGTTACACAAAGGCCAGGAGACTGTAACCTGGACTCATCTGACTAGACAAAAAAAAGGCAGAATAAAACAGCCCTGCCAGATTTGAGATTGAGAACCAGGGGATTCTGTTCTGTTGGTTCTTAAAGGGAAGCATACCAACCTCTTGAGTAAGGGGTATTGACTCATCTGACATGAAAAGTTTAGAGTGTGTAGCATTGCTTGGAATGAAATAACATGTACAGTTTACAGGAGCAAGAATTATTTGAACAGCATCAGAAGCATCTGGGTAAAATAGCTCAGTAAAACCATGACCAATTTCTCAAACTGCTCCTTACAAGTGGCATTGAATGCGAACACATACAACTATATACACATACATATGCACATGTAATGGGCAAATGTGCCACACCATAATAATGATAAATTAGTAAAATGTGGGATTTTTTTTATTCTTACTTGTCTTGGCCTGCTTTATCATATATAATTTAAAAGAAAACAATTAAAGGAACTAAACGCTGCAATAATATGACATTCATACAATGGCATCTATTAATATAAGAAGGTAGTTATCCTTTATTTGAAGCCTAACCTCTGGATACCTGCTGTGATGTGAGAATGTCAGAGAAAAATAAGTGAAAGCATATCTCATCATGGGGTAAATTGCCTGTTGAAAAGAATTGTGTTTAGTTTCTCATTTGAATGCTGCTTTCTGAGAAAGAAAAAAAGGAAGGAAGGAAGGAAGGAAGGAAGGAAGGAAGGAAGGAAGGAAGGAAGAAAGAAAGAAAGAAAGAAAGAAAGAAAGAAAGAAAGAAAGAAAGAAAGAAAGAAAGAAAGAAAGAAAGAAAGAAAGAATGAATGAATCAAGCTGTTGGGGGTGAATTGGAAGGATTGTTATCATGGTACAGGCTAATCTTTCCTGGCCAAATGAGAGTAAGAAAAAGAAAGGGAGGGGAATATCCACTTCAACAAAAGATGCAATCCAAAAAGAAAAGGGTAATAACATCTCTCTTATCCTTTGTGTTATATTCCTATTTCAATATATTTCAAGGTTTTTATCATCAATAGACAAGTTTACAGACTATAGAAGAGTTGCAAAGCAACCAGAAAGAAATCAGAAAGAAACATGATTCACTTAGAAAGCTTAAAATATAATAAATAAATAAAAACTTTTATTTCAAGAAGTGCAGCATTTTTTCCATCAGCAAGATTCATAATATTTTGCATATACGGTTTTCTAAATTCCAATACTGTTCATAGTATTCTTACCATGTTACAATATCTTGCTAAATCTGCTTTGGATGATGTATTATTAAATATTACATATTTCCTTACATTCCACATTGAGAAATGAAAATAACACCAGAAAATTCCTAACAAATATTATCTAAGTGAGCAAGCTATTTACTTAAGGGTAAGGATCAAAATGCTTAATATTGCCAGGTATTTAACATATCCTTCTTCACATTTTAAACTAGTATAATTTGCACAATTGCATGTTCTACACCAAACTGCAGTTCTCTTCATATCTGCTACATAAAGAATCTAAAAACAGATTATATCAAAATTAATAGCAGAGTGTAAAAAGAAAACAAGTTGAAAAAAAACATATACCCTGGAATAACCATCTTTACTTGACCTACCTTATCTGTTGCAAAATGCAAAATCCCTTGAGAGGCCTTGACTAATTTTCCTAGTAAAGTCTTCAATGACACATAAACTATCAAGGGTTGAATTCACATTTCAGTCACTTTAAAAACAACCTCTTTTTCAGTCTACCGAGTTTTTATTAAAACTTCCATATCCTTTTCTGAATCTGTTTGTTATCTCTGTATTTATTTTTCTATCATACAGACTGCAAAGAAACAGATTTTTAAACAGGACCATTTACATTTAATTATCAGCATGACAACTATATTTCTATATATCAATTCAGCATTGATAAATCCATTTTTCAGAAATTAGTTATTAGCTGGAAAATGAGACATTTAAAATAGAATAACGCTGTAGTTTTTGAAGAACTTAAAAAAGATCACTCAAGAACAGCAGTGTCAGCAAATTAAACATCATCAGATTCTATTTGAAGCAAGTTATTAATGCAATTTCCAATAAGAAGATATAGTTTGTACCTACGTTGCTAAATTTCATTACAGGAAGAAATTGCTCCAGTTTTATATAAAAATCCCCAACCCATTGAAAATGACAAAATGTGTTTGGACAGAATTAAAAAAAAAAATTCAAGGACATTTGAACGTTAGCTGTCATTATGGTCCAATACACTATTTATTTCTTTGGTATGCATCTCCTGACCTGTATATAAAATTCATAGTTTCAGAAGTGACATGTGCAAGCCTTGGACAACAGGGGAAAAGGCATATTTCCTGACCTTGTAACCATAGCAACCACTTGCTGATTGGTAGCAGGCAAGCGTTCCATCCTTTACCACTGAAGGCAAGTATGTAAGATTGCTGGCTTTGTTTGTGGTTCCTGCTTTATTTACATGAAAACGTGAATGCCAGTGGGGTTTTCTTCTTTTTTCCCCACAGAAACTGATTTTGTGAAATGTTATAATAAAGAGAATGGGAAAGAAGAATTGTGTTTGTGGGGTGTATTTGTTTACTTATTTTTTGTCATCTAATTAACACAATTTATTTCTGATTGTTTCATTGCATTTAAGAAAATGTGCATATCACCAAGTTAAGAATTGTTATTAATGCCCTTCAAGTTAAGAATTGTTATTAATGCCCTTCTAAATCTACCCTCACTTTTAATATTTGGAGACTGTTTCAAACTGAAAAAGTCTCCTTGGATATTTATGCAAATAACAGGCTTTTACTATTATTGGGACCTTTATTATTATTACATAATAAATATTTTCCTAATCAATTCATGGAGGTGGCCTAAAATTTTAAAAATACAAACATATAATATAATGTCTTTAATGTAAGTAGAGCAATTCCAGGGTTAAAAATAGTTCTTGCCTTGTTTTTAGTGTAGGATTAAGATGGTACACCTTTGCTTTTAAAATGGAAAGCATTAAGTTCCATAAGGTTATGAACCCAAGCACAATTATCTGAGATTAAGCTCTATTATGCATAGAATTTACTTAGAAATAAATATACAAAGACTTGTGCTACAGAATGATACGAAATTAGTTCTTAGTACAATAAGGCAGTCTCCTTTGTGGCTAATAAGTCCAATATTCCCCCTCTACCCCTCCCATTTCCACATATGCATCCCCTATAAAAATGAAAATGGAATTCTATATAACGCAGGGTGGAATGAATAATCTATGCTCTCTGCAGTGATATAAGACTCAGCTAGTATGAAGATGTATTTGTATTTACTCCTGCTCTTTATGGAGAGAATTTATCTCCAGGTCAGTGTGTCTGTAAGGAATAAGGCGGTGAAAGAAAGACAATTCTTTGTTCATAACATAGTGCGGGGGAAAAAAATAACAAGGTAATACCTGTGTAATATTCCTTTTTATTTACACAGTATTAATTATCTTATTCATGTATTGCTTTTATATAAATTACAGTTTCTATTAATAAATCACTAGAAAACTCCCAACTGTTTTTATTCCTAATTTATTAGTCATGTATTTTTGCATGCAACTTTTAAACTACCATGTTCATTTTTACCAAGCCTATTTGCAATCATACCAAAACACATGATATTTTCTTTTTTAGCTAATATTTTATGGATTATATCATGAAAACAAAGGTATAGCAAAGTACTAATGTCAAAACACATATTTCTACACATTATTTCTGAATTGAATATTCATCCTCTGCAAAATAAACAAATGTTCTAAAAATGTATATTGTATAAGCATTGCATTGTTCCAAGTGAAGATATCTGCAAGGATTGAGAAAAACTCTGAGTAAATGAAAAATAAAATTGAGCATAGTTTGTTTATAGCTATAAAGAGCTATTACACCTGAAGATCTATACTCTGATGAATAATACAATTCTTTGTATTGCACTAGGTTTTAAAATATATTACCGTATGTGTATTTACTAAGTTGTGCAGAACTTAAGTCATATCAGCACACATAAGCAAAATGTGTTTATGAACTGAATTTTAAAAAGCCTTTGCATGTTTCTTTTATGTATTAGGAATTTTGTTTTATCACACTCTATTGAAAGAAATGTAATTTAGTAGACAGTCCATTAAAGAAAACAATTTCCCTGTAAGGTCCCTTTAAAAAAAAAAACCTGATTTTACAGTTGCTATCTTTGTATGTAAATACAATTGTGTAACAGGTTCAGTTAGAAACTCTCCCCAAAGAGAAGTAATTCAAAAAGCTTTTTGATATTTCAAGTTTTAGAGCATTTTAAATAATTTTCATTATATAGAATTAGTCTATATTTAACCAGATTCAAGCTTGCACAGTAAAAACAGGATAACAGGGTAAGATCAATCTTTGATGTATTTGGCATTCAAACTGAACCTTAAATGTGGAAATTGCCTTTGTATCATTCACAATCATTTCGTAATTCAAATATTTAAAATAACACCACTTTGGGAAGACAAGAAGGCTTAAACTTACTAAAAGATTGTTTTTTTTTCTCACTCTGTTTTTATCCTGAAAGTTGTACTTTTTTTTTCACCAGATAGCCTATAAGGTTAATTTTCTGCTATGTAAAATATTTTCAATGCATTAATATTAAATATAAATTAGATTTATATTGAGAATGCTACAAAATGGGCTCTATAATCAAGATAAATGGAATGTAATTGTAAAAATTGTTGCCAGATTAAATGCAAATGTATTTATCACCTATTCTAAATGAGGAAAGAAAGATGTAATAAATTATTTATAGCATCCTGAACATAATGCTGATTAAAACAAACCTTTATTAATACCATTAATAAAGATTTTTTTAATATTTTGCACTCTAAAGAGGCTACTAATTTTAACATAAACCATTGCTTGTATCTGATTATTCAGATATGTTATTTGACTAAAATATTTGATTGGAACAGATAATACTCAGTGTTCCAATGTCCTGAATCTGATTTTTCCCTCCATTCGTTGAATATCTAAGTAAGCATGTCGTATTGTATTAATATCATAATTCAAAGGGAAATTTATTAAACCTCCTTCCAGCATTCTCATCAGAGCTAAAAGTTGCAAATTCTAGGTGGCAGAGCCTAGACAGTGATATCAAATTTTAATACCAATTTCTCTTCTTCAGTCAGTGCTACAGCGAAGAAAAGCATAAATTGCTGTGACTGACCGTTAGTTGTTACAGAAGCAATCTGACTTACCCACACCCTTATTTCAGTGTGTCTGTTCTGTCCCTCAGCTGTATTAATGATAGCATGAAAGGTCACATGATAAACGAGTGACAAAAATATCAAAACATATTAGCCTGTAGCTTTGTTATCAGTGTATGGCAGAGATGACAGAAAATTGTATTTTTTCCCCTGAATAATTTTGCCTTACATTTTGCTGGCTAGGCAGAATGAATTAGGGAGAAATTTCTGCTTCTGACTGTTTGTCTCCTTTTCTGACATACTTGAAGTAATAATGTACATTAATAATAGGGTGTACACAGAAGGAAAAGGTAAGAATTCAAGAGAAGACAGTCTAATTCAATTGCAAGGTACTATCCTTGTTTTTTTCCCCTCACAAAAACAAATTTTGTTAAGAAATATGCAAAGAACCAAATATCATTCATGCTAATAATGATTTCTGCTGAGTCCTATGGTTACAACAAAATGAATGGTCAATTGAACAAAATAACAAACATCAACAAAACCCAAAACACTTTAGTGTAATGAGACTATATTGCACACAATTATATTTCTAGCTACAAATGTACACATTCTTTCATTAAATAAGGTCCAATTTTTTTAATGGGCGCCCAATGATAATAAATTAAAGACCAATATAATCCTGGCCAGTTTACAGCCTGACTGAAATTGTAGGGTCTGAAGAGATGAAGTTAGTAAAATTGGAAATTGGAAGAGAAAATAGAACAGTCAATATATGGTAAGTAGCTAAGTGCAAGTTTCTGTTTTGTTTGGAAACAAGTTAAGTTCTTAAGCTCCTTTCACACGTGGTAAGGTTCAGCAAATAAGATTTTGAAAGGGTAGTGGTGCAGTTCCCATTTTTCATAAAACTCTTTAAAAATAGTAACTTCAAATATAACATTCTGATTCATTAAAAGTTATATTGAACTATTATTTTTTGAGCAGATGTACATTTCTGTGCATATTAGAATAAGTTATAATTTAACTTATGGACATCCAAGCAAAACCTGAAATTATAGCCTGAAGTTACTTCAGGAATTGTTGGGTTGAATTAACTGTAGTTTTTCTTTACTTCATCTGTGCCAGTTTTTAAAGATTAATTTCTCAGTTACTGTATCTACCCTGACTATTCATTTAGCAATACAAAGGTTAATAATAATAATAATGCTCATACACTGGAATCTCACTGATGTTCTAGATATCAATTTCATTTCTTTTTCTACCTAGCACCTGACCCCTTTCTGTATCCATAATCATAACAATCTTCAAAAGACCTCCCTTTATAGACTTTCCACTTATATTCATAGCAGCTTTGAGATATACTCTTTAAAATTATCCAGGAATATACTCAGAAAGGTTAATTTTACGCCAACAAATTTAACTCAATTCTTAAACTGATGCAAATCCACATTGTCTTGAAAAGAAGTATGGTACACAATATAGATTTTTGTTCCTCAATACTTACACATCTTTTGAAGCCCTCTTCCTGGAAAACCCATTTATGCCACCTCAGCAGCTATAGTACCTTGATCACTAAAGAATTGCCTCTCCAAAGAGACAAATACAGTCAAAATGTGTCTTTCAGGGAAACCATGCAAAGTCTTAAATATAGAGGTTGTGTTAACAGCAATTGTTGCAGAGATCACAAAAAGATCTTATGCCCATTGTTCTTTTGTTTTCCTGTAACAGTCATGGGGTTAAATAATGTTTTCTATGCTTCAGCTGCATTATCATCAGCTCAGTTATAATAGATAACTCTTTTTACTTGCAGGCTCCTGCAGCTGTTGGCTGACTGAGACAAAGAATGAATGAGGAAGAGGTAGTAGACTTTAAAAGATAAAAAGAAATCTACAGTATATATTACAAATATGTATAATTATCAGGAGCTTCTGCAGGTGGAGTCAAAGAAAATGGCAGCTTCAACTATATGACCAAGTCTCACCCTACAATTTTTAAACATATAGGGATTCATTCACATAAGTTGCAATTACCATCTTGCATGTTTTGACCATCTCTGCAGACATCAACAATAGGAATTGCAATCATTGCAGAACACTGACCATCCACGAAATAGGTGATCATTTGTTTGACACACCCAAAATATAAAAAATAAACATATATTCTTTATAAATTTATATGTCATCATTTATAATAGCTTTCTTGGATGTACCATTTATCAAAGGATTCTATAATAAACTTTTGCAATAAATAATAAACCATTCTTTCAGTTAGGTCATTCTCAGATAACTACCAGTGTTCAAGGTGAATGAATTGACTGTAGAATATGTAGTCCTTTTCACTACCTCCTGGAAAATGGGGATACTAGCAAGACACTGAACAAGTCTATAGATAACAGTGGACTATAGATAGCAGTGATAACTAACCAAATAAAACTATCTCTAAAACAACCCAGATTCAGAATCAAATCAAATGCTCATTCAAAAGCACAAACTCCATACAGTATAAGGCAGAGAAGTTTGTTTAAAGTGCATTAATCTCATTTCATACAGGCTTTTATTTGTCTAAGTTTTATTATTTACTCTAAATACCAAATAGCATAAAAACTGGAAGGGCAATCCAGTCACAATCAGAATTCCAACTTATTGTACAGATATTGATCAAAAGTATAAATGTGGATGTAGCTATATGCTACCCACAGCAAATTGATTGTGTTATCAAGTTCTCTGCAAAACTGTAGTTGGAGCATGTGTGTGTTCATGTGTGTGTTCATGTGTGTGCGGGGGTTGTTTGAGATTTAATTTTCTATTTTCCATGTGCCTGAAAAAAAGACCTCCTGGCAAAAAGAAAAAAAAATCAAAATGAGGTCAGCTAGGATTCTAGAGGTAAGAAAGCTTTTTGCTATGAAATATAAGAACCATCATGTAAAAAGTTCCTTAATCTTCCTATTATTAACAAAGTTTTTTAATGTTCCACCTGTCCTCTGTCTACACCTCAGTAGCAAAAAAACTCATATAAAAACAAAGAGTCAACTATTGCTTAGTATCCCACCTCCATGTTCGTACAGCGGAGATCTATAGCAGTTTTTACTTGTTTATTTAAACATTTATAAGGGGTCAGAACCATTTTTTTCAACTAGAATAGAGATGTAAGGGACCTTGAAATTCTTCTAGTCCAATCTTCTGCTCAAGCAGCAGACCTTATACCATTTCAGATAGGTGACTTCCAATCTTTTCTTAAAAACCTCCGGTGATGAAGCACCTATAACTTCTGAAGACAAACTGTTCCACTAGTTTATTGTACTCACTGGCAGGAAGTTTCTCCTTAATTCAGGTTGCTTTTTTCTTTGATTGGTTTCCATTTATTATTTTCTGTATTGCCTTCTGGCGCTTTGGAAATAAATTCACCGCCTTCATCTTTGTGGCAGTCCCTCAGATACTGGAATTTTGCTATCATGTCACCCCTATTCCTTCTTTTCTCTAGACTAGCCATACCCAATTCCTGCAACCATTCTTCATAGCATCTCCAGGCTTTTAATCATCATAATTGCTCTTCTTTTCCCTTTTCCCAAAGTCTCAACATATTTTTTGTAATGTGGTGACCAAAACTGGATGCAGTATTCCAGATGTGGTTTTACTAAGGATTAATAAAGTGGTACTAATACATCATGTGATTTTGATTCTATGCCTGTGTTTATACCACCAAGGATTATATTAGCTTTTTTGGTTGCTGCTGCACACTGCTGGCTTATGTTTAAGTGATTGTCCACTAGGACTCTAAGATACCTCTCATAGTTACTGTTTTTGAGCCAGGTTTTACTTATTTGTACTTATATCTTTGGTTTTTCCTGCCTATGTGTAAAACCTTGCTTTTTTTCACAATAAACTTCATGTTGTTGGATAGGGTCTACTATTAAAGTCTGTCAGTATCTTTTTCGATCCCGAGCTTGTCTTCTGGTATGTTGGCTATTCTTGCCAGCTTAGAGTCATCTGAAAATTTGATTTCTCTTTCTATTCCTTCATCTTAGTCATTTATGAAGATATTGAATAGTCTTAGGCCTAAGAAGGAACTGTCTGGTACCCCACTGCTTACTTTCCATGTAGATGTAGTACCATTAATGACTACTCATTGAGTACAGTTTGTCATCCAGTTACAAATCCATCTGGTGGTGATGCTATCTAGACCACATTTTTTTAGTTTACCAAGAAGTAGGTTGTGGTCTACTTCATCAAATGTTTTGCTGAAATCCAAGTATACTATGTCCACAGCATTTCACTGGTGTGATTTGAACAGCATTTCCCTTTGTGTGATCTGAACCTCTGCTAAAGCTCCTCAATTGCACAATCAAGAAAATATATGCAAAAGTCTCCATGGTTCATACAAGGGTGGGGGCAGTATGTAAGCTCCAGATGCTGAAATGAAAAAGAAATCTCATTTGAATAAAGAAAAGGATGCAGATGATAGACTCAATAATTCCTCTGTAGAACTGTATCAGCAGCTCCTTGGGCAGTGTGAGCTTTCTAAGTTGGCACAGAAAGAACATTCTTTGTTGTGTTTTTTGATGGCATTTTTGATGTTAGGTGTCCATTTTAGGTCTTGAGATATGATGGAACCTAGAAATTTGAAGGTCTCTACTGTTGATCCTGTGTTGTCTAGTATTGTAAGAGGTGGTAGTATGGGAGGTATTCTCCTAAAGTCTACCACCATTTCTACAGTTTTGACGGTGTTCAGTTCCAGATTGTTCTGTTTGGACCATAAGGTTAGTTGTTCAGCCTCCCATCTTTATGCAGATTCATTGTTGTCTCGAATGAGACCAATCAATGTTGTATTATCTGCAAACTTCAGAAGTTTAACAGATGGATCATTTGAGATGCAGTCATTGGTGTATAGGGAGAAGAGAAGTGGAGAGAGCACACAGCCTTGGGGGAGCCCTGTGCTAATGATATGGGTATCTGATGTGATTCTGCCTAGTTTCACATGCTGCTTCCTGTCTGTTAGGAAGCTTATGATCCACTTACAAGTGTGTTCAGGTACCACTATCTGGTTAAGTTTAGTTAGAAGAATGTCTGGAATGATAATATTGAATGCTGAACCAAAGTCTACCAAGAGGACCCTTGCATAGGTCTTTGGAGATTCAAGATGTTGTAGGATGTAGTGCAGAGCCATATTAACAGCATCTGTCGATCTATTTGCTCGGTGTGCAAATTGCAGTGGGTCTAGCAGCGGATCCATGATGGTTTTCAGGTCAGACAACACTAGCCTTTCAAAGGTTCTCATAACTACAGATGTTAGAGCAACTTGTCTGCAGTCATTCAGTTCCTTGATGGAGGGCTTCTTCAGCTCTCGGATGATAGTAGAGCATTTGAAGCAAGAAGGAACATAGCACATCTTTAGTGATTTATTGAAGATTCAGGTGAAGATGGGGTTAACTGGTCAGTACGGACTTTTAGGCAAGAGGGAGCTAAACAAATAAGCTAACTTTACTGCTAATGTGGCCTGCTTCTTGCCCACATCCTCTTATTTTCCTTCGTGACCTCAATCTACCTCTTATAAATTGGACCCTAAATGAATGTATATCCGAACACATACATGCAACCCTGTACAATGCTGTTAGTACACTGGGACTGGATCAATTAGTAACTAAGAATACTAGACTCAACAACTGCCTCGACCTCATCTTCTACAACAGCTCAAACTCAATATATTGCCTACAAATGCAAGAACCCTTTTCAAACAGTGACCAAACACGATCGACTTTTGTCTCAATTTAACCCTCACAAAGAGGAACATAATGATGGATCCCCAAAATACAACTTCAAAAAAACAACAACTATGATCTCATAGATGCCAACCTATCATCTCTTGATTGATATATTGTGTTCTCTAGCTATAATAGTACAGAAGATCATTGTAATGTTTGAACTTGAAAGAGTCATTAAACTATATGTACCATTAGTAATCCCCCAAAATAAAAACAAGACAAAAACAAATTACCCATAACAATAAGGAAACTTCAATAAAAAAAAAAGATCGCTATGGCATAAAAACAAAACTAGCTATGTAGCAAACTTTAAAACCAATACAACACCTTATGCTGACAGATAAAGTCAGAATGCACAAATTATCACTGCAAGCAAGAGGAAAACCTCCTAGTACAAAATCCACCCATGCCTTCTACAATTTTGTAAACACCAAACTTAAAGACTCAAGAACCATCCCACCCTTAAAAGGACCAAATGGGGAAAACTGCAATGATGAAGCTATTAAGACCACCCTTTCCATACATTCTTCAGTTCAGTCTTTGTAAACAGTAATGACTCATGCTTCACATTTCCTAGTCATACCACAACTAACTCTAATGATCTACTACATATTGACTTTACAGAAGATAACATAGAAAAGGCACTACATAACCTAAAAACATCCACATCTATTGGCCTCGATGGATTATGTGCATACTTCTTAAAAAAACTCTCCTCTGCCATAGCGGAACCCCTAAGCATTATATATGAGATATCATTCAGAACCAGCTCCTTACCGAACCTATGGTCCTTAGCTACAGTCATCTCTATCTTCAAAAAAGGTGACCCCAGCCTGGTTAAAACTACAGACCAATTTCACTGTGTTGTGTCACGTACAAAGTCATGGAATCAATCATTAACCAATTCATCACCCTCCACTTAGAGTCAAACAACCTACTGTCCAAAAAACAATTCAGGAAAATTGTCCTGCAACCTTCAACTTCTACACACAAAAACATATGGACTACTTGACCAGAGTAAAGCTGTAGATGCAATTTACATAGACTTCTACAAAGCCTTTAATTCAGTGGTACATGACAAACTACTATTAAAACTAAACTCTTACGGCATTTCTGGATCCCTTCATAAGTGGATTACTGGATTCCTGTCAAACAGGCAACAAATAGTAAAAATAGGGAATGCTATATCAAACCCTGCTCCAGTTAACAGTGGTGTCCCCCAAGGCAGCATTCTAGGATCCACACTCTTTATACTCTATATAAATGATCTTTGTGATCACCTTATAAGCAATTGCATCCTCTTCGCAGATGATGTAAAACTATTCAACACCACCGACAATGCTACTGTCCTTTAAAGCGACCTTGATTATGTGTCTGAATGGTCAAAGAATTGGCAACTCCAAATCTCAACCAACAAATGCTCTGTCCTACACATTGCTAAAAAATAAATAAAAATCAGTACACCAAATACAAACTAGGCAGATATGAGCTTGTTGACAATTCTCACTCTGTCAAGGATCTTGGTGTATTCATATCAAATGATCTAAGCGCCAAAGCTCACTGTAACAGCATTTCCAAAAAGGCATTAAGAGTTATAAATCTAATCTTATGAAGCTTCTCCTCCAGAAATATTGAATTGTTAACTAGAGCATACAAAACTTTTGCTAGACCAATACTTGAATGCAGCTCATCTGTCTGGAATCCGCACTGTATATTGGACATTAATACAATTGAATGAGTCCAGAAGTATTTCACAAGAAGAGTACTACACTCCTCTGCTCACGACAGAATACTTGATATCACCAGGCTTGAGATATTGGGCTTGGACAACCTTGAACTATGCCACCTATGATTAGACTTAAGCGTAGTACATAAAATTATCTGCTACAATCTCCTACCAGTCAATGACTACTTCAGCTTCAACCACAACAATACAAGAGCACACAATAGATACAAATTCAATATAAACCGCTCCAAACTTGATTGCAGAAGGTACGACTTCAGCAACAGAGTGATCAATGCCTGGAATGCACTACCTGACTCTTTGTTATATCCTCTAACCCGCACTCCTTTAACCTCAAACTATCCACTATTGACTTCACGCCATTTCTAAGAAGTCTGTAAGGGACATGCATAAGTGCACAATCGTGCCTACTGTCCCTGTCCTTTTGTCCCCATTTATTCGTACCTATTTCCTGTATTCTTACTCATGTTTAAACTTATACCTATTATCTTGTAAGCGATTGACAAATCAAATAAATAAATAAAAATAAATAAATAAATCTTGTTTGGGTCTGGTGCTTTCCCTGGCTTTTGTGCATATTTATTTATTTATTTTATGCATATTTATTTATTTAAAATGTTTATATACATAAAAACATAAACTAAAGTCTATGGCAGATACCTAATATGAAAAATTAATTCATCATTTAATACGCAGGAATCTCTAGTTGGAAAAATGTCCTGAATTTGAAAAATGATTTTTATAGGTAAGCAGCAGGTGTTACCTCAGATTTGGGACAAGCACATACCTAAGATTCCTGACCAAATTGGACATGCATATGGACATGAAGCTTTTATCTATAGCTGCTTTCTTTCTGACATCTGCTCACACAGAAAAAAGAAAGATGTCTTCATTGCTGCTAGGTGAAACTTGGTGCCCTTCTTTTTCTAATCTCAGTTTGGCAGGAAGGAGTTGACAAGAAATCAGGAGAGTTTAAATTACAAATTGTAAAATTTAATTTGAATCAAATTGGATATTATATGTAGTTAAATAACTAAAAAGAGGGTCAGTTTCATACTTTAATAAAGGTTACATATCACATTACTGAATGAATCTTCTGTTAATATTGAATGGCACACCACGATGTTTCTCAACCTTAGCCGCTTTAAGATGGTTAGACTGCAACTCCCAGAATTCCCCAGCCAGCCTTGCTAGCTAGGGAATTCTGGGAGTTGAAGTCCATACATCATAAAGCTGCTAAGGTTGAGAAACATTGAATACCATCTAAAGTAGAAAACTTCTACTGTTCTATTTATCAGTGGGCATTTTTTAGGTTTTAAATACATACCTACAAAGATTTATTGACTGAACAAAGCTTACATAAAATCTTTAAAATAATGGCAAATGTAACTGCAAATTTAGGCATAGTTTTTCATAGTACCAAAAAAAAGTATAAGCATCATCTTCTGGCATATTCTAGATGTGTGCATTCCAGAACAACAACCCATTCCACTGAATATCCAGACAGTGGATGATGAAAAGTGACCACTGACCTATTTAGGTTGGGACAAGATTGGGAAAATTGAATTAGTAGAGTCTAGAGGAAAACTGTATGGCTACTATAAGAAATATTTTGGGTACATGGATGCATTGTAGTTATATGTCACGCTATAATAAGTAAACTGTCACAATCATTGTGCCATTGGGAGTAGCGATCAAGACAGAGTGAAAGAACATAATCCTCTCCTATTTTTTTAATCAATGTGGAAAAGATTGCCAGAGTTTCCATCTCTTTGTAATAAACCTCCTACAGAATCCTTCCAGTCTTCAATTTTCATGATTCCTAGTTTTCAGAGATCTTCCATGCCTACATTTAATTATAGATATTGTCAGTCAAAAATAGAAGTATCATTTGAGAGGGAGGGAGTTAATGAAAATCCCTAATTAATATTGTTTATACTTAACTATATAGCCACTTTTCTCTATATCACAATTTTTAAAAGAACAATAGGCTCATCTAATCCAGAATCTTTTTCCTTTACTGATTATACATATATTGCATACATTTTTGAGATTGCAGTGATAAGAATTCTTTGATTTGCTAATCAGTAATACCATGAGGCTATTTTGGGAATTCCCTGGCTCTTTTGGGAATTCACAGCCCATAAAGGCACTTTGTACTCTGATGCCATCATTGATTGTTAGATTTTGTTCCCATTAATCTGGAAAAATAACTCGGTAATTTTAAACAATTTATACTGTATATAACAGTGACTTCAATCAAATGGCTTGTGCAGCATCTTTTGTATTTCAGCTGAAAAAAGTAGATAGTTGGGGAGGAGCATGAAGAGAAGAATGTTTTCCAGATGGTAGCAAAAGATTCTTTGTGGATGAGCACAAAAGAGGAGTCTTTGCTCATAACCAGTACATTCTACAATAAAATAAAAGCAAGTGACCTTAGGTATTAGATTGCTGGGGCCATTTCATTGCTATTGCTAGGGATGGCAATTTGTAGACATCTGACAGGTAGAGAGTAGTATAGAACAGGGGTGGCCAACCTTTTGGACCCCAGGGACCACCAAACTCATAATTTTAAATCTCGCGGACCAGAGACCCTGGAAAAATCCCCCAAAAAGTCTGCAGGAAAATTACCCACTCCATTTTCCTGCCGATCAATCATTCTTTATTTGGGATCACAGGACGCCATCTCTAGCTCCAGTCTCAGGGTGGGGGGGGGGGAGAGAGAGAGAGAGAAAGACTTCATACAAGGAAAGCAGCAGAAGCAGCAGAAGTCTTTCTTTCTCTCCCCCACACTCCACCAGAAATGAGTCTTTGTGAGACTTGTCATGCCAGTGCAGCCTCTTGGAACAGGATGCCTTGCCGGATCCCAAAGATTCATTTCTGGTGGAGTTTGGGAGAGAGAAAGAAAGACTCTTGCTGCTTCCCTTGTGTGAAGCCAAAAGCAGAAGAAGAAGGAAATGGAAAGAAGCAGCCCAGTGGCCAGGCGAGGCATGTGGGGTGCATGGGGCAAGTTTCCTCCCCTCTGCCCATTTCTCCCTCCCCTCACTACCTCATGTTATTCGCAATGCAAGTGATACAAGCCTTGTGTTCCCACAGGCCATGTGGGGTGCTTTGTGGGTGACATTTCTCTGCGGACCACCAAAATTTTCTCATGGACCATCAGTAGTTCCTGGTCTATTGGTTTGCGACCACTGGTATAGAGTAATGAAGGGTTATTTGGGACTTGCCTTGTAGTGGGTAGGGTATTTTAAATTTGCTCAATGTTTACTTATAATGGCTGTTTCATCTGATAGTCTTTTTCAGTTCTACTTAAAAATATCAAGAAGTGAACAAGGGACTTATTGTGTTACATAAATATAACCTAATTTAGAACTTAAGGAAAGCCAACAAATGTGTAAAGTAGGGATCCACAATATTTCAGGTGTTGGATACCACTATGGCATATTGCCAATGAAGTGAGAAGCCCACTCTATAAAAACCTTGAGAAATCACAAAATCACATACGATTTTGGCATTTCACCCATGATCTTGTGATCTTGTTTAAAGATGTTGAAACCATATATGTCCTAATCAGAAATTATTGAGATCTTACAAGCAGAACATGAACAAGAACATCTTAGAAGATTTGGTTCAATATTTTGAATAATGAATAATATTTTAATTAATTGAAGTTGTACTTTTCCTGTATGTAATGATTGATTGATTGAGTCATTTTCAACTCCTTGTGACCACATAAATGTTCTCCATCAATTTGTTTTCTTGGCTGTCCATGGTATTCCAGGAGTCCTCTCCAACATTAAAGTTCAAAGCCATCAATACTGCTCTTACCCTGTTTCTTTTTTTTTAAAAAAAAAAATAAGTTTTATTGATTTTACAAACAAACAAACAAAACAAAACATCATTAAACATTAAAAACATAAAACCTCTTTCCATTGTAACTCTTTACAAGGCAGGTAACACATTGCTTTATATCACATATTTATAATTTATCCCATTTCCATATAAACACGTAAATTCCCTTTACCAAATTTCACATTGTTTCTCTTTAATCATTATTCAATCATATTTCCTTTCTAATTTATCTGCTATTCAATCATCACATTTATATTTTCCTCTGGCTTGTTTATAATTGTTCTCATCTAGTCTTCCTCCGAGATTTTATTATTTAATTCTTAATTGGACACACACACATAAGACATAAACATAAAAACATAAAACTTTCTTTTAGAAAGTAACTTGGCCCCAGATTACCTCTTTTTGTATGGACTTCAATTGAATTCATGCTCTTCTTATATACCATTACCTATCTTGTTTACCATTCTATATCTATTATATAACTCCTCTCCACTTTTGCCTCGTCTTAATTCTGTTTTATATATTTAATCTTGCTTTAAAAAAAATTTTTTTTTATATCTTTTGTCCATTTCTCCATTTACATCTGTCTCATTTCCAATATAAAAAAGAATAGTTTCCCCTGGAATCACTAATCAGAGTATGATGCCTTTCATCATTCCCCTAAATTAAAATTTAAAATAACACCTAAATCCCAATCAGATTCTGCTTAGTACATTCTACTATTTCAGAAACCAATACTACAATAATAAATCCATAACAATCAACACATTAATCCATTAAACTCTATATTTAAACTAATATTTTAAACATTCCCTTTAGTATTTTATTAAAACTTAAAATCATTCATTATTAAACATTTTAAAGTTATACCTTAATATTTTAATCTTTTATTAGATCTTAAAAAATTCTGATTATCTACTTATAATACAAATACCACTATTACAATACTCATGTGTACTTTGCAGAATCCCCCTTTTTTTAAAGAAAATAAAACCCATACATTACCCATTATCCCTAAAAAAAAATTTCTTTTCTTCATCTTGTTTTATACCTTTGTAACTTTTTCCCCCCTTTTCCCTTTCCTTCTTAGCCCGCCTAAACTTTTTACCCCCTCCTCTCCAAACCTCTGCCTTCTTGGTTTCCCCTTTCTGTTGCATTCCTCTTTCCTTTTGCTTTCTAGCATTCTGTTGTTTTTGCATCTTCTTTTTCTCTTTCATAAATATTTTTTTATTTCTTAAGTCCTTCCTTTTCGCTCCTCTCTTTCTCCTTTCTTTCTTAGTCACACCGTTTAGTTCATTAAAAATGGCTTCTTCTTCCTCGGCTTCTTCCAGTTGTTGTTTAATTTGCTGACACATGACAAGCGCCATATCTAGGAAACAAAGGGCTTCTCCCATAACATCTTTGCCTTCTTTCCTTATTTTTAAATATTGTTTTTTTAGTTCATCAAGAGATAGAGCCATTTTAAACTGTTTCTTCTTCTTTTTCTGTATCCTCTTCTTATTATTAAGCCAATCAGTTATTTCCAAACTTAAAACAGTTCCCAAAAGTCCCAAAATCTCGTAATCATCAAACAGTCCAGGCAGAGTACAAACTTCTTCTTTTTACAATTTCTCTTCTAAGGGTGAAGTCAAATTAGGGAAAGAAAAAACATCCAGTCTGTGCTTTAAATCTTTTTTAGAATTAATTTCTATTCTCTTTATCTTCAAGGCATCTCCTGCAGCAAAGTCTTAGAGTGAATTTTTTTTTCCAAGCCTCTCCCTTCCCACTTATAACAAAGAAGTTTAGGTTTTACCTTCTATCAAAAGGCAGGTTTCCCTTGTCCATTTGTTAATTCCATAAGGGAGGGAGAGTAACTTTCCCTTTTCATCACTTTTCTTCGCCGCTGAAAACATCAATCGGGAACATTGTAGCGTCCAGAAAAAAGTCAATACTTTCCCAGGTGTTGAATATGTCCTTAAGGTCCCAGTTCAACCAAGAAAAAACTTTCGTTTTAAAACTCCTTCTTCCTCCTGCACATTCTTTATCCAGTTGCCGGCTTCTTTATGGCAGCCATTAAGACCGCCGCTCCACCGTCTTGAGAGAAGGGGGTTATTGCCGGCTGGGGAGGGGGTTTGCGATACCCTCAACCCCTGTCTGGATCCCCCCTTTCTTCAGCTGCCCCAACAGGGCAGCCTTAGCCTCCAAATCCGTCAGGATCGGAGGCACCAAGGCGGCTAGCACAGCAGGGATCGTGGAGAAAAGCGAATCCCTGCTGTCACCGAAGCCGACAAACTGGAAATTCCCTCTTACCCTGTTTCTTTAAAGTCCAATTTTCACATCCATAAGGTATCAAAGGGAGTATATTGGCTTGCACAATTCTGATATTTCTAGGTATTGACCTATTTGAATAGCTTTTCTAAAGCTTTCAGTACATTGCTGCTCTACCAAGTCCTAGATTGGCATATTTCTTGACTGTTTTTTTTTCCTTTATTGTTGATGGTTGATTCCAACATGTAGTATGGTAAAAGCAAAATATCCAATGTAGAACTTGGAATAAAAAGGAAAAATATCTTTTCGACAAGTTCTTGGCTTCTAACTTCTTTAGTCCTTTGGATTAGGATCTACTTTGTGTCAGATACATCTCTGAATCCCAATTATTCCCTGGACTCAATGTGCTGGATTCTGCCCCAAAGGTTTATGGTTGCTAATTGAATTTGAAAACTGTCTAAGGAAGAAACCTGTCGAATATTTGAAAGTTGTAAAGCAGAATGTAGAAACTTTATTTTGCAACATGCAAAAGATTGGACATGCGTAAAACACAAGGATTTATTTTCTAAATCTTTATTTCCTATCTTTGGGAGATTTGACATTTGTATTCTTTGCCTTTTTTCCCATGAATTTTTGGCCTTTAAAAACATTTCTCAAAATCATAATTATCAGGGCTTTGTCATAGTTTAGTTGAATGGCTAATGTATGCATATCTATAAGTAATACTGGCTATAATAATATAATAATCAAAAATGCATTTTATGTCTTAAAATGTATGTGTGGTTATTTTGCAAATTAAAATGTAGCTCATGATATAAAACTACACTGATTGACTTGATTTGCCATCAAATTGGTGTCAAGGTTTAATAACCATATAGTTAAATATTTTGTTAAAAATATATCAAAGTAAGCATGTATTAAGCTATTAGAGATAACAGATAATCAGAGTTGGAAGGGACATTGTAGGTCATCTAGTCCAAACCTCCCACCCAAGCAGAAGACCTGACACCATTTTTGGCAGTCCAATCTCTTCTTGAAAGTCTGAAGTGATGATGCTCCCACAACTTCTGAGGGCAAGCTGTTCCATTGGTTGATTGTTCTCTATTATTAAAATAAGCATGCATTAAGCTATATATAACCCATACCCTCAAATTAACTTCTTCAGTGGGTGTAACAATATATATGTTTTTCTGATGGAGATTATTTGCCCTGATTACCAAAAAAACTCTTGAGTTCAATCTTCTTTCTTTTTATAAGCAAAGGTGCTATTTACTTCTGGAAATTACTTTGTTTGTAATATTTCCAAACCACAGATGCAGAATTCTTAAAATTGTCAAAAAAGTTAAGACAAATTGAACAGACATCTTTTTAAAAGTTTCTGTTCCTTAAGTAAGTTGTAGTTCAATTAACAACAAGCACTTACAATAACATTACAGAGATTAATATAATTGATAATTATCTTTACAAATCTTTCTATGTGCTTTTAGATGTTCTTGGAATAGCAAATTAAGGCAGGAAATAGTTGAGAAAAAAACAGAACAAAAAAGGCAGGTTCAGCATAAAACGATGCTTTATACATTCAATAAGCCATGGAAGTTGAAGTTATTAAGGTATCCACAAATTTAATAGTAACTTTCACTTCCTTCATTAATTCTATAGATATTGTAATTAATGCTTCCCCCAAAAAAACTTTGAGCTGCATAAATTTAGTTAAATTGTATTAGATTTTGTTCGGTGGGGGACATTGCAGGAGTTTGTTTGACAGGCATACAGTATTTAGTGACCACAGGATGCTGAAAATGACAATAAATGTGAGCCAGTTGTTGAGCACCCAGAATGCAATTATGTGACTAATACTTGGAGGAGGAGCAACCATCTCAACTTCAAAGTTAAGTCATAAATAGCCCCAGGGACATTCGTTGCAATCTGTAATGGTCACTAAACAACCAGTTACAAATCAAGGACTACCTGTAATGTTTAATCAGAAAAAAAATGATTGACTGCGTAGTTGTCAGGCACAAATAACCAGCAGCATTCATTGAATTTAAAGCATAGAAAGGTTTATTATTGTTGTTACCTATACACAAGAATCTAGTCAATTGAAGGCTAAAGCTAAATTAGTATTAGATAAGGGTCAGAGAATTCATTGGGGATGGGGGCTGAACTTGTGGCAACACAATGACTCTAAACTGGTGGCACATTTAACTCCATCTTCCATCTCAGTCTCCCCCTCTTCTACAATAATAAAATAATAAATAATTAACATGCAGTTTCTTAAAACATTAAATAGCGTAGAAATACATAGCAGCATAAAAAGAAAAGGACATATAAAATGTAAAGATAGGTTGAAACTATTGCAGCTATTCCATTTGCATGGGTCAAAAATTATTTCCAATTACTCAAAGAGTGTTTTAATTTTTTTTAAGAATTTAGCAATATATGAAGAACCATGTTTCAATAAATCACAGGCATAACTAATTCAATATTCTGTTTCTAAAATGGCTAACCAGAACAGCTGATTATGCTATTCTTCAAACAGGATATGAATGCAATTTTTTTCTGAGTTCCTAAGTAAGAAGTGCTAAAGAAAATATTTCTTCTGATGCTGGTGTTTTGTACTGCAGAGGTGATATGATACTTTTTCTTGAGGTAAAGAGCCAACAAAACGTTTCTGTCAAGGTGCTTAATATAATGTTGTAATCTTGAAGTTCTGACTGGTAAAGAAACCTTTACTCTTAAGTGAAACTGCTGAAAGATACGTCAGAAGCCAGGGAGATAAAGTTTTGCTACCTGAATTTGTCAATGAGTTATTCTGCAAAGCAGCTTTAATAGGTGTTTCATTCAGAAGGTTGTCAGTTCTAGTTCAAAGCCTGCTTACAGCTCTAGTGTGTCCTTAATTAATAGTTAGTCATTGGTAGTCTAATTCCTTTTAATGTCTGTGATGACCCAGGGTGGGATACAAAACAAACACAGTCACAGGAAACAGGTGAAGCCCCTTTTATTCCTTCAGTTTGCTTTCAAGCTCCGAATATCTTTGATGAAGACAAAAAAACCTCCCACACAGTTACATGAAGAAGGAAAAAAGCAACACAAACCAGGCAAGATAAGGGCTAGAGGATGTCCACAGATAACACACCCTAGGAAGGATGCCAAACTCAGAGAGGAACTATAAACTAGAGATATTTATACGATTTGTTTCCAGCATTTGCCAGTATGCAGGTCCAAATTCTTATTCAGTTGATACACCTGCAGCCCATGAAGAGGATCAAGGCCCTCTCCTCCCAAGTAGACCAAATCTCTCTCTGAGCCTCTCCTCCCTGCGTGCCCTAGGATAGATAGGGGATGGGCCTGGGTCCTCTGACTGCTCAGCCAGCCTCTGCCCTTCCCCAGCCTCCTCCACAACCTCTGGAGCCACACTTCCACTCCCTGTTGGCTGTTCCTCCTCTTCCTCAGTCTCCACCAGAGGCATGACAATGTCCAGCTTGACAGTCATCACTATATCTTGTACTAGTACATTCCACAGGTTTACTATGAATTCTGTGACCGAGTACTTCATTTTGCCTATCCTGAATCTTCTACTATCCAATCATTGTCAACGGTTTCCACACTATTATAGGTAACTGATGAATGATCATTCTTCCAAATGTCTGAAGCATATATGAAGAAGCCATATAGTAACAGCTGTGTAGAGGATTTTTTGCTTGGGTTTTTTTTTTTGGGGGGTGTTAAAGTATGGTAGGAGAAGACTTGCCAGAAGTAAGCAGTTTTAATTTCTCCTGTAAAAATTATTGCCAAACCTGGAAAGTAGCTCAAATCTTGCAACCAGTATTCCATATTATTACAATTTTAGCATGCCAAGTGACAAAATAAGATTTTGGGAGACTGTATTGCCTAACTCTATTCTATACCAGCCATAATTTTGTGTGTCCTACATGTTCCTTTTTAACACCACAGTCTTACCTACAAAATTCTAATTCCAAACCTACTTTAGACTATTTTAAATACAAATCCCATAACTTCCAACCAACATAGGTAGTGTTTAGGAGTTCTGAAATTGCTAATTCCAGATATGTGGAATTGCCAGTCTCTAGCTTGAGTAAAAAAATATTATTAGTCATTTTAGAATATGCCTTCCTTCCCAGTGGAAACCAAGCTGAACTTGTGGTACAACTTTGCTTTTACAATATACTGTTTCTATATGAACAAAACCACGCTGCTGTTTTCCGAGCCCAGCACAGAATATACTTTTCATTTTGCAAATGGAAGGGAATTGTGACTTGACTTGAGCACTGAAGAGCTTACAAATCAAAATGTGTAGCCATAAAACAAAAAATAAATGGAGGCAAGGAGCCATCTTGCGTAGTCCACTCCTAAGTGCAGAAATATCTTATTCTGTCAATGTGATTTCATAGCAGGATGAAAAATGTCAAAAATGAGGATGACAAATCAGTCTAGTGAGGAAACATGGCTCTGAGATGAGAGATGTCATTTGTCATGATTGTCATGTGCACTTTCCCATCTTTTCTTTTCTGATGAATAACGTTGGTTTCTTGTCTTCTGTTAATTTCAAAATAATTTTAAATGAGCTAATAAAAGTCAGAGAAATAGAACATTAGTGGATTACACCTCTTACTTATCCCCAAAGTATTCTGAAAAAGTTGAAAGTTTTTAAAGGTGTGACGTGGGAAACCTTTACATTTTGAAGCAAGTTGGCATCCTCAGGAAAGTTAACTTATCTAATATTCCACAGCTTCAGTATGAAATATCTATTTCCTAAACATAGGTAAATGTGTGTGGCTTTTGTTCAGAATGGACACAGCTGAGCCCAGCTCTTGCAGCCACTGCATAATACGGGTGGTAATTAAGCCACAGCTTCAAGGTTGCATGGGCACAAGACAATTCAGCCTAATGAAGTATCGATCGGCTCCAGTCGAGGTAAAACAAGTTGACATTCATTTAGAGGTAGCATTGTGAATATACCACATTGCAACTCTAGAAAGAAGGTGTTGCTTTGGCAGTGTATGGGGGGAGAGAAGCAACAAGCCTGAATTTTAATCTTGCAAACCCAATTAAGAATCTTATTTACAGCACATTGCTATAATTTAAACAAATGCTAATTGCATACTTCGAGCCCCGATTTATGATTCTTAAATCAGCTGAAATTACAAATTATTAGAAAGCACAAGTTAGCCAATGTCCCAATTAGAAGTTATGCTAATTTTATTTGCTTTTTCCCCCCTTTCTTTTTAAAAACCTTAGAACTGCAGTTTCTAATTAGGGTTTTGTTTTGAGATGGAATGGTAAATCTCTATATGGTTCACAAGTAGATAATTACATCTTATAGACATTATTTTGAAGTATGCCATTTCATTAAGAAACTTTAAAAAGTTGTTGAGCACACCAGAATTTGTCATTTTTCTTTTTTGCTTTCACTGTCAGTAATTTATGAATAAAAAATGGTATCACTAAGATGATTCTGTAAAATTTAAATAAACACCTAAGCCAATACAGTTTATTTTATCATTATTATTAATTACGAGAGGGTTGGTTTCATTCATTTGATATTACCTAAAAGATGGTACAGAAGACTTTGATAGACTTCATTGTTTGGGCAACATAAACATTGTGAAAAAGACTCTTTAATTAAGTGAAATGTTCTTTCTGTCTTGAAAGTGGGGAAAATCAGAGCTTCCCAATCTGAATTTGAGATACACAGAAAGAAAGTGCACACTTTCACTGACATTGCTGAATAGAGAGTTAAACTGATTAAAAAGATTGGTGAAGTTGTATACTAGTTGGTTTAAGAATCCTGCAGATAATCTACAACTCTGCTGCCTTTATTAAGGATCTTCCCACAATATACCCTGTTCTTATATTTGTATGTTTATTACAAGATTGTCATGGCTTGAATACTAAATTGTGTTCAAAATTTAGGTTATAAGTCCATATAAGTGGTATGTATCCCTTTCAAAATAAATGAAACCCAGATTCTTGTGAAAATTGTCTCACATTGATTCAATAAGATGACTAAGAATCAGAGATATGTCCAGATTTGAGACTCGCATTATAGAAAGAAACTTTATGCAATTATATAGCAATACCAATAGTACATAGACTTATATACCACTTCACAGTGCTTTATAGCCCGCTCTAAGTTGTTTACAGAATCAGTATGTTGGCCCCAATAATCCAGGCCCTCATTTTACTGACCTTGGAAGGATGGAAGGTTGAGTCAATCTTGAGCTGATGAAGATCGAACTACTGAACTGCTTCTAACCACTGTGCCACCATGGCATTATAATACATACATTTCTGCATAAGAGATTTATTTTATTTGTAGCTTTACTTTAAAGATACCTAGAAATCCAAAGTTACTGGTTTGAGATGGGCAATTATACAACATAATAAATTTGTTGAATAACTGATAATAAACATTGAGATGGTTCCAATTGTGTCATTTTAGTCAGAAAAAGGAATGTATGGAAGTTCTTGCTAAGGAGCCAATGAGATTGTTTCTCTTCTGTGGCTTCTACATCTAATTCCATATTGATTCAGAAAAGTTTGAACCTCTTGAGCTGATTTTTGGGAGGAAAATAATGAAAGTTATATCGTTCCTTGAATCAGTTGTAAAGTTGAAATTCTATTTATTTGTTTGTTTGTTTGTTTATTTATGCAATTATGGAACCTAAGGATTTAATGAATCCAGCATTCAGGAAAATGGCCTCTTGAAGCCATCATGAACAGAACAAGAATGAGAAAAAGATGTAGGTCCATAGATATATTTTGACTGAATGAGACAGGTATGGTTTGTGTTGGGTGCTTTATGTTACAGAAGACCAAGGCACCCATTATCTTGAAGATCATCTATCATACTCAATGCACCAGATAGTGCATTTCTTTTTGATGGCACATTTTGCATGATGTAAAGCCTTTCTTCCAGAATTTTCGTTGCAAAAAAATGGAATTTTGTGCATGTGCAAAGATCCACTGAAGTAAAGCAGTTTTTCTTCCCAATGGAGAGGAGAAACTGCTTTTTTGATTAGCCTTTTTGTAAAGCTAATCTAAAAAGTTCCTTTGAAAGACATCACAACAAAGTAGTCCTTTAACTCTTTTGCTGTGCCGGGAGATTTATTAGCTAGAAAGCAGGAAATCATTGAATCTCTTGCTTTCCAGCTAATCTTTAGATCTTTAGCTCTGCTTTTAAGCTTTTAAGCAGAGCCGAACCTCTTTTTGGACTGAAGGTTCTATTATTCAGTTGCAGACTCAGATAACCTATGGCAGAAGCAGATCTCTAAGTGAATCTGTGATTCTGTGAGCAACTCAATCTGCCTGCCTGCTTTGCCTGATTGTTGCTCTTTTCTTATAAAAAATTCAACATTTACATAAATATTTATATTTACATGCAAATCATGCCCAGCCAGTCACATGACCACAAAACCACACCCACAAATTAGGCTACACCCACAGAACCGGTTAAGAAATTTGAATCCCATCCCTGCCTCTATGTGTTTGTTTGTGTGTGTAAGAGAGAGAGAGAGAGAGAGAGAGAGAGGTTAAATCACATCTCTCTCTTTCTCTCTCTTTCCCACCAACATCAGCAAGCCACCGTTAGTTAAAATTCATATTCGTGGTCCCCGGGATTTAAAATTATGAGTTTGGTGGTCCCTGAGGTCCAAAAGGTTGGCGACCCCTGATCTAGTCCAACTCGCCATCCAAGTGGGAGACTCTACATCATGTCTGTCAAATAGCAATCCAATTTCTTCTTGAAAGTCTCAGGTGATGATGCTCCAACAACTTCCGGGGGCAACAATCATTGGTTAATTGTTCTCACTGTCAGAAAGTTTCTCCTTATTTCCAGGTTAAATCTCTCCTTGTTCAGTTTCCATCCATTACTCCTTGTCTGGTCTACAGGTGCTTTAGAAAATAGCTTGACCTTTCTTCTCTGTGGCAGCTTCTCAAATATTGAAAGACTGCTATTATGTCTCCCCTGGTCCTTCTCTTAATTAGATTAGCCATGCCCAGTTCCTGTAATTGTTCTTCATATGTTTTAGTCTCCAGTCCCATAATCATCCTGGTTGCTCTTCTCTGTACTTTTTCAAGAGTCTCAACATCTTTTTTATAGTGTGGTGACCAAAAATTGATGCAATACTCTAGGTGTGGTCTTACTAAGGCTTTATAGGGTGGCATTAGTACCTCACTTGGTCTTGATTGTATCACTCTGTTAATGCAATTTAGGATTGCATTGGCTTTTTTGGCTGCCACTGCACACTGCTGGCTCATATTTATCTGGTTACCCACTAAGACTCCAAGATCCCTCTCACAATTACTGCTATTGAGCCTGGTTTCACCCAGTCTATATGTGTACTTTTGGGTTTTTCTTGCTTAAGTATAGGACTTTATTTTTCTCCACATTCAATTTTATTTTGTTAAATATGGCCCTAGTGTTCTAGTTCTAGTCTGTCAAGATCCATCTAGATCTTGAACCTATCTTCTTGGGTGTTAGCTATTCTTGGCAGCTTAGTATCATCTGCAAATTTGGTAAGTTCCCCTTCTATTCCCTCATCTAAGTAATTAATGAAGATATTGAAGAGTACTGGGCCTAAGATGGAACCTTGTGGCACCCCACTGCTTACTTCTGTCTATGTAGACTTAGACCCATTAAGGACTACTCGTTGAGTATGGTTTGTCAGCCAGTTGTGAATCCATCTGGTGGTGGTGCTATCTATTCCACTTTTTTCTAGCTTATCAAGAAGTAGCTCACCAAGTCTTCTTCTGCCTGGGACTTGGTTGCCTTCAATTTTTCCCTGGAAGGTTAAGTGAAGTATGCCATATTTTCCTGAGTGTCACATCACATGTCTGAAATATTCTAACTTTCACTTTTTAATGGTTTTGATTACTTCCCTTGGCTTTATCACCTCCTCATTTCTGATTTTGTCAACCAATACTTTGATAGAGATTGCATAAATATCTTTTGGTTGCCTCAAATTATGAAAAATGAGTAATATATTGAAAGTTTAAAGGAATAAAGGAATGTAGAATACCCAAAAATTGCTCAGTGGAAAGTTAATAACATGTTCAGACTTCAAGATTTAATTATCAATATGATAAAGACTCTTATTTCAAATGATCAAATCTATCTGACTAGTTTCAGTACTTTAAAATAAGTGGCATGGATCTATAAGAATAACAGAAATGGGAAATTCTGAGACACTTGACTGAATTGGAAAATCTTATGATATGTTGTTCAGACCATCTACCTAGTCTTATTTATTAACTGGTGAGATATTATTAAGCAGATGAAGTGTGATTCAGAACCTCAACAAGTAAAAGATCATGTAATTAAATGGATGCAGAATTTGAATTCAGTAAAAGAGATGCAACACTTTTCAATATTAATATTAAATATTAAATTACTCTGAATATAATATCTAAAGAAATTTGGTGTAAGGTATTTTATCATTAGCATATTACTCCAACTTTGAATGGGAGTATATTAAAAATTATATTACAAATGTAATGAGTGGATCACATCTTTTTTTTGCATTTCGTAGAAATGTTGTAAAGGTCAACAATTCTGAAGAACGATCTATAATAGAATGAAACAAAATTTAAAACTTGAATTACCATTTCAAACTATGGTATTTTAATTAAACCATATGTCCCTTCAAAGTATACTGAATTAGGTTTTTATATGTTAACTGCTACAAAGTTATATAGGTTTCTTATTGAAAAGGTTGCTCCATTCCCTCCTTAAAAAAATAGTACACAAATTGTATGATTGTACTTTGTTATCCAAAATAACATCATACCATAAAAATAAATCTGATATAGAATTCAGTTTAAACTGGAAACTATTCCTAAACTAGAATTTAATACATGGATTTGTACTACATATTTGAGTTTTATATATATGGAACTTATATTCTAATCATGGGATGATTACATTGGAATAGATTCTCAGTATCAATTCCATTTATTATAGTTTACAATTCTAGTGGGTGTTTTTGCTTACTATGGTTCCCAATAGGTATTCTCAGTTCAAATTCTAATAATTCTTAATCTACTAAAATGATATAATATATCTAATTATTCATAAGTAATTAATGATATATTGGAAAATTGTAACCTCCATGACATTTCTGGATCCCTTGTTTACTCATCTGTATTTTATGTGTTTTATTTATATTTGATTTCTGTTTGTTTAGGTTCACTTTCTGGGCCAGCTGCCAATTGTGGGCAGTTTTTAGAAATACTAGGCTGCAATAATCAACCTTGATGTAACACACATGTATTACTGTAAGCCACCTGTACCCTGGTTGGTTTCAAGTAGTCAGATACATTTCATAAATAAATAAATCTGGCAACATGTTTCTCCCAACTCCAGGTACAAACACTCCTTTGCCACAGATATTATTTGGCTCTTCATCATCAGTGCTGGATTCAGGAAGACTTTCATAATACATTCTTTAAGTAAAGGGAAGTGTAACCTAATGCAAAAATAGAAGAATTACCCAGTTTTTCAAGTCCAGTCCCAGGAATTAGCAACACTTTATCCAGGGGTGGGCTGCTGGGGGCTTGGGAGATCCTCTAGCTAAGATTCTTCACAGTTCGGAGAACCCCAAATCCCACTCCTGGCTGCCCCCCCCCTGCCCCTCCTAGGAGTCATCACAAGGCCAATTTGGATGCAGGTAAGTGCATCCGCAGAGGCTCAAGGAGGGCAAATAATGAACCTCCCAGAAGTTCAGGAAGGCCAGAAATGGGTCCGTTTCTGGCTTCCAAAGAGCCTCTGGAGCTGGGGAGGGCAAAAACATACAACCCCACCATGGTATAGGAGGCCAACTAGGCCACGCCCACCATGGCCATGTCCACCCAGCAACTGGGCAGAGAATCCATTGCTAAATTTTTTGAACCCCCCGCTTCCATCTTGTTAAATTTTAATTCAACCTGTTCTCCTATAACCAGTCCCTTGCAGACTGGAGATCTGAGGAATATTTCAAGATCCAATTGTAAATTTGATATTAGCATGCTCTATTTCATTGTACTACTTGTTAATGAATTTACATTATGATGTGAAGGTCTTGGTTCTTATTTTAATAATGATTGCTTTTGACCCAAAAATCAGACTCTTCTTCATTTATACTATGGCCCAAAGCAGCAACTTAATATAAATAGTTTTGCTGAAAGGGACTCCAAAGGATATTCACATTTTGAAATAATAGTAGGGTGAGCACCACTGACTTTGTGTTGCCATCCTCCAATGTAACCAATAGAATTATTGGTTTTGAAGTTGACTTTTCAGATGGACAGTGACCATGCCTCTCCTTTATTGTGACATAAATTTCTAATGCTTTGATGTACTGAATGGAATATAAAAATTTCCATGTACAGGCATTATTGTATCAAATAGTTCAATGAACTTGAGAAAGTCTTTCAGTTTTTCCATTTTTATTCAGGTTATATGATTATTGCACCAGGAAAGATTAGCATAATTCAATGTTGTACACCAATTAAGAATATTAAAATTAATTTCAAGTTTAATTTTTTGTAGGATCAATAGGGTAAAGAAGCCAAAGATTAAGCTAGTGGAAAGGTCTGTAGAAAGATAAATGGGCAACATCAGTACAGCATTATATTAGATATGAAAAATCATAAAAGACCTAAAAGGAAACGGTTGAACTAGAAAGCTTGAAAACATCCATTCTGCATTTTGCAGCTTACCCAAAAGCCTAACTTTGGGTAATAAACCAATTTTATCTAAATCAAGGTTAACTTTTGCTTCATTTACTTTTGGGGATGCACAATATGGCATCCCATATTGGCTCTATGAAATCTCTAAATTTGCCTTGCAATTAAAAATGGTAATACAATTGTATGTATATATGTGGGGAAGGGGGTAATGTAGTTATTAAAGATATTAAATTTTTATTGGTTGGCTCAAGTACTGGCTTCCTTATTCATTCATACTGAATTGATCATTCCATCAAGACTTGAAATTTTGGACAATCTTGAACTATGCCACCCACAGTTGGACTTAAGCGTAGTACACAAAATTATCTGCTACAATGTTCTACCAGTCAATGACTACTTTAGCTTAACTGCAAATATACAAGAGCACACAACAGATACAAACTCAATGTTAATTTCTCCAAACTTGATTGCAGAAAATATGACTTCAGCAACAGAATGGTCAATACCTGGAATGCTCTACATGACTCTGTAGTTACATCGTCTAACCCCCACTCCTTTAACCTCAAACTATACACTATTGACCTCACCCCATTCCTAAAAGGTCTGTAAGGGGCATGCATAAGTGCACCATCATGCCTCCCATCCCTGTCCTAATGTCCCCATTTAATCGTACCTATTTTCTGTATTCTAAATCATGTTTATACTTATACTTATACCTATTATCTTGTAAGTGATTGACAAATCAAATCAAATAAATAAATAAATGATAAAGATAGACCTTTTCAATCACAGAGCTTATTTAAAGAAAGATGATAAATCTTCAAACCATCAAACCATCAAATTTTCACTATCCTTTTAAGACACTATCCTTTTAAGGCAAATCATGTGGTAGGCATCTTTATTGGAAATTAGAAATTGCCTGATAGAAGAAAATATATTGGCAGAGGAGTAAGTTAGATCCAGTCAGGTTGATCAACACTCAATTTGTGCATTGTGTTACATCGTCTAATGGAACATACTCTTGCTACTTTTGTGGTTTATGGAGTCTTTATTGATGTAATCCCTAGCGCTAGTCTTTGAGCAAAATTGACAGGTATTTTGACTGACCACCATCTCCTTTTTCTGATCATAATGCTTCATGAGAACACCTCAATGCAGGTCAGATGTGCACTTTCAAAGGATTTTCTGCTCCAATTCCCATTCAGATAAGGATTAAACAGGAGTATTTTATCTGCCCTCCTTTTCAATCTTTATATGAACCACATAACTCAGGCTCTGAAAAAGCATCAGTTTCAATTCCGAAGCTGGATAGATTTACTATGGGTTTTCCTCTATGCTGATGATATGATTATCCTCTCTACAATGTTGGCTTATATTGTTCAGAGGTAATACTGGATATCAACTACACCAAAACAAAAATAGGCAGTCTTTATCAAAAGGTACATAATCAGATCTGTAGCTGAAAGTTAAATGTTTCCTACATTGAACAAGTTAACACCTTGAAATATCAAGAGTTATGTTTCAATCATCTGCAGTGTACAAGGACAAATTAAAGCCATTCCTAGTAGTCTCACAAGACAGCAGGTGCAATTGTATATTTTTTCTACAAGAAGAGGTAACAGTGATTACTTGCTGCTATTGATATCTTTAAAACTAAAGTGATCAATTTTTTGAGTTATAGTTTGCAAACTTTATTGCTTGTTTCTTCTCACTCAGATTTGTTGCTCTAGATGAGTCAGACATGGTATTCAATTCAATTTGGGCAATCACTTTTTTTTTTACTTTTATGATGTTAATAGCTTTCTGTGATGCCACCAAGTAGATTTCTCAGTTTCTGTCATATATTAGAAATAAAAACCTGATGAGGCACAATGCACTGAAATAAATACTTACTTCAAGATAACTGCATCATCAGCTATTTATATCTGCATGTCATCAGCGTTTTGACTGATAACCTTTCAAAATTCTCTCATATTATAATAGGCTGCATACTACAGACTCAGTTAAGTTCAGAATGACAGGAAATTCATTTTCACCTTTTTTGGAATTACTTAGACACAAAACACTTGTCAATCTTCAGTGTTATTCTCTCTTCTTAATGTTATACTGCTACACTATACAAATCTTTTAATTTTAAATCTTTTTTTTCTCTTTTTCTGATTGTGTCTGCATATTTTGGTTTTCTAATAGAATAATCATTTTTCAACTGCCAGCATTTACAAAAAAATGTGATCAAATAATACTCTTGAATGTCAAGGACCAATCCTTAATATGTATATTTTTATCAAGAAAATATAATAAAAAATTACCTCTATGAGTAAGGTGTAAAAAACCAAGCATTCGTTTCTCCTTGGTGATTATAGAGAATATTCAAGACTACCTCCAAAGAATATTGAAAAACTCAACAGGGATTAGCTTTGATGACTGCTGGACCTACTTGCTACCTTACCTTTCCCTTCCAGTGACATCGTTGTTCTGACTGTGTCCAAAATAGGACACGTTAAGACAAATAGCTAAAAGGAAACAAGCATTATGAATAAAGGGAAATATATGTGTCCCAGGATAATGTTGCAATGTCCAATCTGGGTTGATCACCAGGACCAGAATTTCTATTCGACACATTTTGGTGAAAGAAGAGTTCCCTGAGGATGGACTCCAGCATGAATCTGAAAGCTGAGAAAACCAAATCTCTGGTCCCGGTAAATGAACCATGTTGGATCCTAAAATAAGCATTTGCTAAAATGTTGATCTTATAAAGTGCTATGACTATTCACCAAGCATATTAAGCGCAATTTTTTCTTGTACATGAAGTCATAGGTGTGTCATCCATCCAATGAGATGGATGTCAAGCTTGGGAGTCAGAAAAGAATTTGGGAATAAGGTCTGGCAGGAACATTAGCCCTATGGCAGGCAGAGGATGATATGGTAGGAATCTGAGGAAAGGGGGAATTTAGGGACATCAGGAATTCTGAGTAATCCCAATATCCAGACTTCAGAGTTCATCTCCCATGCTTGATAATCATAACCTTGGTGGCCCTGGACTCTAGCCCTGGGCAACTGACTCACATAATAAATCTGTTCTCACTCATGATTTGATTGTCATGGGACAGAAAATATTGTTTGTATGTGCCCAGAAAGACCCAGACAGAAGAGTTTCCCTGTTTAAAATAGGCCATCCTGGGTTTTGGCTTGTCACAGCCAAGAATCCAGTGGAGAGGAAGGGGAATAGCTATTATAACCTGCTACTTGTTATGGGCCCTCAGAAGTTCTGCTCTGTGGATAAGCAAGAGTGAACCTTTCTAGGGGACAGTTGCTGGCACAGTAGTGAGAATGAAGTATTGCAGGCTTAATTCTGCTGACTGTCAGCTGCCAGCAGTTTGGCAGTTTGATTCTCATGGGCTGTATATATATTTATACAACTCATGGCCTAGTCACCTCTTGAATGGATTACTGTAATATACTGTACACAGGACTGCCCTTGAAAACTACTTAAAAGCTCTAACTAATCCTGAATGTGACAGAATAGAGTGTTGGACATATGTTATTATACTAGTGATATCCCTGTTGGGGTAAAACATTGATCTTTATAAACGTTATTGCTATAATGGATTTTGAATTGGACAGCGGAAACAGCAGGCAAACTGAAATTATTTAGTAAACTACATTGAAATGAGGTTCTTGTGTTTTCTAGACTGTGAAAGGAGTTTCAATCCTGCCATCTTTCATGTTTTGGAGGGGAAAGCTGATTATTTTCCCATAAGCATGCACTGTTTCTTGGGAAGGGAAATAAAGTTGGAGGAATGTACCAATCACTTTCCTTCATTTGCCTCATATGAAATCAAGAAAGATGGCACCAGTTGCTGATTTTGTTCCTGCAAGCAGAATAGAAAGTGCCAATAAAGACAGGAACATTACGCTGACATATTCTGCAGACTCAAGGATTGGAGGATAATTCCTTAATGTTGTTATCTGCTCCCCAGCAGTCAAAATATAAAAGCAGAAAGTTAAACTGCCTCTTAGTCATAGAGTATCAAGAAATGTATGAAGGCTAGATGTTTACATGTTGCATCTTTGCTCTGAGTCTAGAACTGAACTGAAAATGTCTGCTATGTTGCTATTCTAGATTCCTCTTTGATATAAAATTGTTTTTTCCAATGGAGTGTCCATTTTGATATTGTTGTTGCTGTTGTTGTGTCAGAAATCAATTGCCAGTCTATCTGTTCAGAATATGTTTAAAATTTCCAGAGTATTCCTAAAAAGAAGGCATTTGTAACACAAAAGCAGAGCTTATCATGAATTCTTTAGTTACTGTGCAAACCTAGCTTTGCAACTGAAATAACAGTCCTGCCTAAAGAGAATTGACTGGTGGCTCAGCTTTTGGCCTTGTTAATATTCAAGAAAATGTTTCTTCAAAATTTCTAGTAGAAGTTTTGCAGATGTCTTGCCTGTTGCTACCAAAACACTTGGGTCAGATACATATTTAATTAACTGTATCCATTATTTTCTTGATTTCTAGTATGTAATTAAACATTAATCTCTTTGGGACATCCATTATATGAAAACTCCCTAGAGGTGCCTGCTGTTGCTGTTAATGACAAACTGGAGGAAAAAAGAATGCTTGTACAATAATTTTGCTACGGAATATTTCTGTCCTCAAGTTCTACATCCTGTTGTTTTTAATAACACCACAATAATTAATACTACTGCACATTTCAAACTAATATTAACATTACTACAATTTTTTTATAATAAGATACCATGAATATTTAGAGAAGATCATATTGGAGTTCAAATTTTTTTAGAAATCTGCTAGTGTTTTTTTAAGGCAGCCATAATGGTCTGAATGAAGCTCAAGCTGCTTTTTTGTATATTGCATTGTGTCTCATATTAAAAAAAAAGCAAAGCTACAATGGCACTGTTATGGCTGCCATCTTGATTTTTTAAATCAAACCTATGTTTTTAATACATATGTATAAAGATTCTTGAAAATCTCCTAGCCCTTCATTTGGGTATATCTACTGAGTACAATAAAACTGTAAGTAAATGAAGCTTACAATGTAGGATAGACAACATAAATCAAGTAAATTTGTGGTTAATTGTACACATGTGTGGAACTAATTGAACACATGTGTGGAACTAAGCTCAACTATCCATGTAAACTCTTTGGGATTCATGAATCCTAAAAATTCTCATGTTCTCTTTCTATTTTCTTTTTCTTTTAGGAGGTTTGTTTTTTAAAAAAAACTTTTTTCTGTGGGTTCAAGTGAATAAAAATGGCTACAACTGTACATTACAAAAAGGCATTTGACACAAGGCTAGTCAAGACTTTCTTTCCCTACTCTTTAGTGAGACATTCACTCAGCAGGCAATGCAACATTTTACTTCAAGATATTATTTGTTGCTGCTATCACCTCTTACTAGATTATTTTATTAGATAATTTTGTATTATTTTCTTGTTTTTCTTAAACGCTTTTAATTTTGTAAGCTTTAATTCTTGTTTGCTGCACTGAGTGGAACACATACACTAGAGACGTAGGATATAATGTTTTCACTAAAAAGATACTTGCACTAAATAAAGGAATTTAAATGCAAGAGCAAGAATATGGTTCTTAAACTTTTCATACAATAAGGGAAAGCAGCAGGGAAGTCCACAATGATGACCATTTGCAATCTTCTCTGTTGGCTTCTCCAGAATGTCAACAGGTTGCAAAAAGAGAAGTTGCAAGGGGAGAACTGAGTTATTCTGCAACTGCAGGAACAGAGCTGAAAATTTTCAGGATTTCAACTTTGTTCCTGCAACTTCTGGAAGCATTCCCCCTCCATGCACATAGATTGCTGCAATCTTTTGGCAAGTTACATGAATGTGTCAGAATGAAAAGGCTGCCTGCTGGGAGGATTTCAGCTCCATCAGGTAGCTCTTTTACTTTGTCTGCTTAATGACTGTTCCAAGATTGTGGCCATTGAGTGAAACAATTATTTTTAAACAACTTGCATTGCAATCAATTCACTCAACAACTGAGATCCTGATTCCAATTGTGGTTAAAGCAAGGAGTAACTATAGATATTTCTTTTCATTTTCTTTATTGTGTAGTTTTTTTCTCCTTTCTCCTTTTTCTTTTTCCATGTGCTTTCTATTCTTATTTCTATTCTACTTTCTTTCTTTAAGTTTAGTTTCTAACTAATTCTTAATAAAAGTTATATTTTAAAAAATCAACTTTAATTGCCAATCACATTCATTATTTCAATTGAACTGATAATTAAAATCAGATTTTGCCTTATTCAGGAAGACTTTACATCACCATCCATGAAAAGTAGACATGTGTCTATTTACATTATATAGGCACACAAGCAGAAATACATAAGATAATGCTTTTCACCATGCAGATTTCCGGAAACAAAAATAAATTACATAAAATTCTGTTACTATATATAAAATTGCTTATAAATTACATCTAATATTAGTTAAATAATATTTGAGCATGAAAAATGGGTTTTGAGCCTTTAGAATAGATTTTAAGCATTTGAATTTTACGATTGATAATTCATAGTGATTTATAAAATAGTTTTTCTGGCTTGGCAGAAAGTTAATTAATGCACTTCGATTAAATTAAAACCTCTGTAAATATTTAGCATGTTTTGCAGTCTGTGCCTTTGCCTTCAATCTGTTCTAGATAATATACACAGATTAAATTTAGAAACTGAATTCAGAGAGTCACACTAAGCTCCTTTTTTAGTTTCCTAAATTTGTCTTGCCAATACTTCTCCACTTTTTTTCAAATGTATTGTGTCTCCTCCTTGTTGCATTCTTTCAAACTATAAGTTTTTCTTAATTGGCAAGTTTGCATTTGAATTTTTTAAGTTGCATGACCCCGTGTTCCTCATTCAGCAGTGTCAGGAAACAGAAATGTCACTGTTGATTAGTGGGTCTGATCCTCGGGCTCCTCTTTTTCATACAGTTGGCAGACTTGTTCTGTACATACTTCAGCTGCAGGGTCAGCCTTAGGGGAACTCTAAACAAGTGTCCACCTGGGACACCAACTGGAAGGGGCACAAGAAGAGGCAAGTGTTCTTTCAGCTCATTTGTCTCCTACCAAAAGTCACTTCTGTTCCTTTAAATGTAAATATCTGCCAGTGCTGCCCACACAGTTTTGTGCCTCTGGCTTATAACACATGGCACATTAGTGATGTTAACATCACTCCCAAGCATTGTGACATGGAGAGGTTTGCCTGTTAATGCTTTTCCTCTGAACTGGAGTGTTAAAGCTTCATTTTTGACTCCAAAAATCTGTTATACCTCCACTAACCCTGTTTGGTTTCCTGTTATCTCTTCTTGCTTCAGGCACAATGAAACTATAAAGATGGCCTGGAAAAACTGTGTAGATCACTTATACACAGAATGTGTATGGTGCAGTGGGAAAGAGAAACACAAAGAGAAATGAGTATACAGGGATAGTGTTCAACCTTATTTGGAATCTTGGATTTGTCTGTCTTTAATGTACATATTGACCTAGAGTACAACAATATGGATAGAAATGGTGTGTGTGTGTGTGTGTATATGAGGGGGTAGGGAGAGGGGAGAAAGAGAGAGGGGGAGAAAGAGGGAGAGGGACACAGAGAGAAGTGTTTTGGTTTTATTTTATACTAAGGGAGATAAAGTTATATTTTTAGGTAAGTTTCAGATAGCCGCATTACATATGTTTCAGGACTTTAAATCTCACAGCTTCTATGAGGCTAATAAAATAATAAACTAAATAACGACTAAGTGTAATGAATAATTAAGGAGTTGAAAAGAAGGAACAGTAAACAACAATTTAAATCAGTTGGAAGTAAAAATATTAGGGTCTCTTTTGCTTGGAATGTTGACAATATACAGTAGAAGATTTTTTTTTTTTTTGAAAACAATTTTATTGGTTTTTTAAAAAAACAAACAAAACAATCAAAACATAAAAACATCAGCTCTCTTCCATACATATATACAAGCAGTGTGTCGGTTGGTTCATCAAGTTTGGATTGATAATATGAGTTATTATGTAATGTAACTGTAATTGAGACTACGAAATGAATGCACAAAACAGTAGAAGATATTATTAAACAAACAATTTCTTCTTTGCCATCCATTTAATTCTGACATCAAAGAATAATACTTAGTAATACTGGTGGTCAAAATCTAACATACTTATATAAGAAAAGAAAATTGGACAATTCAAGGCTTTTCTTGATAACTATATAGATTCTTCATATGTATGTATGTTTATGCCACATTGTTTACTAGTAATCATAATATCTTCGGTGGTTTTAATTTGATTGGTAGTTTTATCACTTTGTATTGTACTATATTATAATTTATTATTGCACTTTTGAGCATTTGTATTTTTATTATGTCTTACATTTTTTTAATAAAGTTTTATTGAGTTTTAACAAAACAAATAAAACATCTTATTTGAGTACAGCATGGTTCCAGGTTATCACATTTCCATACAGACACAATTTCATATGCATATTCATCTTATGTATTCAACTTCATAACTTATTACTCTTTTTCCAACTTCTCACTATTTCTCCCTTTACTTCTCTTAATTTTCTTTTATGATTATCTCATTTTCTTCTTATTCAATTATATTTCTTTTACCTAAATTTCTATATCTTTTTATTCATTATACTTATACTTTCATCTGTCTTGTTTGCAATTTCATTATGTTCTCTTCCAACATTCTTAAAAAGCAAAATTCCCTCTATGATTGCCAATCGAAGTGCAATACATTTAAGTCTTATTGTTATTATCATATTAAATATCATTAAACATTAAATTTGTGCATTCTAAAATTATAACATTCAAATTTCTAATATCTATTTTATGTCATGTAGATCTCATTATTCAGACTCTGCTTGGTACTTCCCCTTGAAAATGTAAAAAGAAAAATTCTAAAACATAGCAAAAACAATATATATATATATAAACATTAGTAAACAAAATAGTTATTCAAAATCATTCTAGTACTGATATGAACCTTGTAAATCTTTCACGTTTCTTTTCAATATCTATCAATCTTTGAGAACAATTGAAATATTTCCCTCCCTTCTTCATTATTACTTAACTGTTAATAAGCATACCATTGGATAGTCATACAGTTTTATCTTATAAATTATTTACTATTAATAAGCAAAATAATTATTCAAATTCATTCTAATAACTGGTATAAATTTCCTTATAAATCTTTCACATTTCTTTTCAATATTTTATCAATCTTTAGAAACAATTGCAATGTTTCCCTCTCTTTATTATTGCATTAATTATAAATAAACATACCATTACATAACAATACAGTTTTATCTCATAGATTATTTACTTAATTCATTTCTAACTCATTACAGTATTATACTGTCACAACACTATCTTTTGTACCTTTGCAGAATCTTCACTTTTAACTTAATTTAACCACTGTCTCTGTGTTTTCTAGCTGAGCAAATACCTTTAATCCTAGTACATTTCCCCTTTTTCTTTATTTCCTGTTTTTGTCCCTCATAAATTCTTTCCCTTTCTATCTTTCCCACCTTTTTCTCATCCCCTTTTTTATACCCTTCTCTCTCTAATTTTCCCTTCTGTAATTTTCTTTTCTGCTTCTCCTTGCTGTTATACTTCTTTTTTAGACTATTTTTGTTTTTGGCTGTTCCCTTTGATCTCAAACTTTTAATTCATTTCCCCCCTTTTCCCCCTATTACCACACTCTGCATTATTTGATCATTGAAAATGGCTTCTTCTTTGTCCCACCCTTCTTCTTGCTCTTGAAGCTTTTCCTTTTCCTTTTCATAGTTCAGGATCTCCATTTCAAGAAATTCAAATATGAAGCCAAGGATCTTCCTCCCCTTTCTGCATCTTCTTTCTGTTTTTTAAAACTCATCTTCAATTCCTCCAGGAGTGATGGCATTTTAAACACTTTTGAACAATCACCCGATTGACTTTAAGTAAAAACAGAAAAAGAAAGAAAAAACCAATGCCAAAAACTTTTTTTTAAAATCACCAAATGATCCCAGACTGTTCCTTCTTGTTTCTTTCCTTTACTTTTCCTTTCCATGGGTTACTGTATCTTTTAATAAGATTTCAGTTACAATGTATCCTCGGGAGTCTTTTCAAAGTTTCACCGTTAATCCTCTTTATTTTTCCATTATTCCAAGTCCCACCCTTTTGCCTCCACTGTTCTCCTTTTTAGGGCTTTAAAATGACCAATTAAAAAGTCTTTATTCTCCTTTTGACACTTAGATTTCAGCTTAAGGTTAGTGTCAAAATAGATTAATATAAATTTCTTTCCATACCATTTGGAATTGTCAATATAAAGGTAAAAAAGGGGGTTTTAACCTCCTTTTCTCTCTCCTTCATCACTTAAAGATCTTCTTTCAGAAGTATCCCTCTAGGTACTTTTAGATTCAGGGTACCTTGCTTAGATGTTCTCTGATGTTTAGCCCAGTCTGTCCTGCTTTCCTCTTTGTCTTCCTTCTGCACAATCTTATCCAGTTGGGTTCTTCTTTGAGGTGGCCATTTCTGATCACTACTGCAACCACCTTCAGGGAAGGGAGTTTAGACCAGCCAAGGAGAAGAGATGCAGCTCCCCCCTCTTCGCCACCTCTACAGGGTGGCTTCAGCCCCAAATCCAAAGGATAGGGGTGATCCAGCAGCGAGCACAGATCGAAACTGCACATGATCACGGATTTCAGTCTATCGCTGAAGAGACCCAAACTGGAATTATTATGTCTTACATTTTTGATAAAGTGGAAAGTGATGTGTAAATTCTTTAATAAATAAAATAGTAACATGAATCTTTTTCAGCCACAACAGTCATAACTTAACTTGGCTTAACAAGATTCTAAATTTCACCATGTGTTAAATTCCATAAAAGATCATCAGCAAGATATTATTTGTGCTTAAACTATCATAAAGAAGTTGCTTATGAAGGAATATTATTTGACAATAATTTCTACATGCCTAAAAGAGCAAATGAATTATTTTATCCCTCTGCTATGTAAATTAGATACAAGAGTTACATATAATCTTTATACTGGAGGGTATTCCAGCTAAGAGGTATATTGATGTAAATTAATGAAAGAGATACTTAGCAAGATAAGACTAATGTTTCTCAACTATGGTAACTTCAAATTCACCAGCCAGCATCCTTGCCAAGTTGAGAAACACTAGATTAAAACATTTAAGTCATCAGAATGTGAAGGCAGAAATAGATTCAGAAGCAACTGGCCATGCTGGTAACAACTGAGCTTGTGAAAAACTGACAGAGAAGCAACCTGTTTGCATGGTTATATCTTCTGTTTTAACAACAAAAGAAGACAACTTAATGTAGACACCAGTAATTATATTAGAAATAAGCAATGCTGGTCAGAATCAAGTTATAAAATGTTGCTTGAGGGAAAATACAGTAAATGGAAAACATTTGTGCTCTTTGTAAAGATAACAAGCAGAAGAGAGTACTTATTTATGCCACATGTGCTAATCAAACCTCTGAAAACCTGTGAAAAGTATGGGCAGAGATAAAGGACTAACTGCTTATTCAACGTTGATCACTGTTTGGAACGGATATGGAAACAAAGCAACCTACTTCACCTCTTGTTATCTGATGCAGAACCAATATTCCCTTTCAAGATTCAGTGTCTAATCAGAGTCTGATTCATTTGATTGATGTTCCATGGGATGGTGTTTAGAAAAAGAGAGAGTGGAAAGGAAGTTAAGCTGTAAAGAACAGCATACATTTGACTTCCAATATTTAATAAGTTGGGCTTCAGGGTTGTATATCATCTTTTAAAAATAAAGCAAGAAGGAATAAATGAAAAATTCTCATTAAAGGGTTAGGCATGTAGCAATGAATGCTGCTTGTATAGGAAGGTAATATAGAATGCAATATTATATTTTTACTAGCAAAAATATCTTATAAAATAGTTAATGTGATACTAAGATAGTTGACCACAAACTGTTTAGATAAAAGTCACCATAACCTTTTGTCTACTAAAAATGCAATGTTATCTGGTGGATAAAATGTATCCCTAAAAATGTATTGACAATTTGTCATTAAAGATGCAAAGCTAGCTATTAGAAAGCTATTTCTAATAACGGCTTTATTAAAAAGAAAAATGCTATTAACTCAGGCATTCTGGCTGAATTCCATAACATTTTTATTAGGACTTAATTTTGAACTAGAAAAATTAGTTACACACTTACTTCTCATAAGTGTCTAATTGAACTTCTAAACAAGGCTTCTATAGAAGTAATCCTGTTACTAGCAACTAAACCTTACTTGATGCAAAGGAAACTTATGATAATTTTTTGAAAAAATATTTGCCTTTCACTTTTTACTAAACATGACCCAAAAGGAAATTAATGAGCAGTTAGAGAATCTACCATTTTATAATCAATTTGTAAATAGTACATTTGTAAATACTTTGTAGTTCTGTATATTACAAAGTTTTATAAAGATAACTGTGCTGTTTAAATTCCTGCTTTCCTTTTTTTATAATTAGAATTCTCATTATTTTTATCTCTACACAAATTGGAACTGGGCATTTCAAATTGAAGGAAATCTCCCAGTAAAGAAACATACTTTGACATACTTTGACAAGAGGATTACCTTCCCTAAATTAGGATACAGCCCTATCCTGCTCAAAAACAATCTTGGTCTTATTATGCAACTATTCTGTGAGCTGCTATCTTAGAAACTATACACAACCAGCCATCTACATACAGATTGAGGGCCTCTGCTGTAAAGTTATTCCTATAAACAGTTCAAACTATTTATACAGTTTATGTTTTTATTAAAAATGGATATTGAACAATTGACTGAATTTTTTTGTTCCTATATTGGCATTGCTCTGTGGATTAACCCTTCATATCATAAGGGCTTGCAAAGATTTCAGACAACTAACTCTGTTGGCTCATTGTCTGGCTGTAGCAGTCAACTGTGGAAAATCCATAAAACTGCTTACAGCAAAGCTGGAATGGAATAAGGCCTTTGCTATACCTTTATTTTCAAACAACAGCCAATGAAGTTCAGATTATTGTGACATGCTCTAAATGGGAGGATGCCCTTGAAAATCACCAAGAAATTGAAGTGCATTCAGAATGCAACAGCCAGACTTCTGTTGGATGATTCTGATTAAGAGTATGTAATGTGTGCTAAGCTGTAACTGACTCCCAACAGAATTCTAAGTTAAATTCAAGAGGCTTGTTATTTTATATAAATCCATAAATGGTTTGATCCCATCTAATAATTATCTATTTGTTTGTTTGCTTTAATTACAACTCTAGGCAGATAGCAGAGTATAGATAATTAGGATGAAGACAAATAACAATAAACAATAACAAAAACATTGGAGAAACAAGAAAAACCTGTTGCATGGATTAAACATAGATCAGAAAGCAGGTCAGAAACCATCCTACTCAGTGTACTGGAAAAGGCTTTAAGGCTTTTTGAAAATAACAGGTTTGGGTTACATGAATTTCAAGAGTAATGTGTTCCAAATGATGGGGACAGTCATAGAGAAACTTGTATTCAAGATTTTTTCAGTACATTGCATTTCAGGAGCTACAGTCTTTAACTGGAAGCTGACTGTATGTGCTGGCCTTAAAGGACAACCTAAGACTTAGCTAATTATGGGAGTAGCATCCATTCTAAGAACTTTAAAACAATTTTCTACTGGTACCCTAGAGAGAGAGAATATTGGCTTTTCCCATAATAGCTTTCAGACTTGGTCTGTGTTTTGGACTTTTTCAATACTGACTTTATTTTATTATTTTTTTTAATTTCATGAAATTTTCGATGGCTTCTCATTCTAGTAGCTCCGGGAAGCTTACAAAATCCAACACACGTAAAACAGTTAAAATATAAACAAAATAAAACTAAATTAAATACAATGAAATACAACCACAATATTACAGATATGCCAGGAGTAACCTCAAACATGTTAACTCCAGATCTTTGAACAAAGCCAGGTTTTAAGCTTTCTGAATTTCAGAAAAGGGAGATGCTGTTCCAAATCATACTGCTCAGACAGAAACAATTGAAGATAGGTCATCGCCTAAATCACTAGGCCTTATCTATCAATGTCATGAGAAACTGTGTGAAGACCAGCACCTTGAATTACAGTCATTGTAATCAATCCATCTTGCATAGCAGAGGTGAAACATGGCCATAGTGACTTTTACTGCTGTATTTGAACCTATTGTTGCTTTCAGATGATCTTCAAGGTCAGCCCCATGTAAATCACATTACACTCCACTTGTGAGGTAACCAGGATGTTAGCGACCATTTGAAGGATTTCTAATCAAGGAAAGAGCACAACTGGCACACAGATAAACATGTGCAACTTTTATAATCTGGAGTGAGGATTATCTCAATGTTTTTAGATTCCTCTGCATGATGTATTGGTTTCGATCATTCAAATGGAAGTAAGAGTCACCTGAAATAACTGTAAACATCTATTAGTTCCTGTCTGCTTTAATTATCATTAATACTATATTTATGTCCACAACATAGAATGATCTTTCAAAATCAGGACTATTTAGCTACTTCTAAGAACTAGTTGTAGAGAACAGTTTTAGTAATTATGTTTGGTCAATCTATCTGCATATTCTTTATAGAAAGGACACTGGATATAGTTTTGTGTGCTTTGTATTTCAGATCATTTGTGTTTTAAAGAATTGGACTTTAACTATATTGATTTCCATCTTATTCTGTTATTTGCTAGTCAGATGCATAACTGTTTCAACATCTTCTCTCAATCACTTAAGACAGTCTTCCTAATCTTAACTGATGGACCCAATTGTAAAGGTAAGATAACTCTCTATGATTAAGAAGAAGTTTAATATAATTAATCAAACTATAAATAACCTTAAAGGACTCTTCTACACAAAGCTGTACTTAACATATGCTTTATTAAGTAGTTTATAAATTATACAACCTTTCTCTTCAATTTGCAGCATTTCTATCCCACAGTAAAAAGCCATATTTCAAATAATAATGCCAAACCAATAAAAAGAGTCGTCCAACAGAAGGCACTGTATCTTCCATAGATATTGCATTTAACTTCTCTTTACCACTGTAAATTTTAATTGCCTTGAAAATGTTCAAAAATGCAGATATTCCATTGTCTATTTTCTAGCTTTGGATTATCTTCCCATGGAACATTTTAAATAGCTTGAAAATGCTGTTTGTCTTTTCAAAGTGATAACATCTTCTTAAAATATTTGTCTGTTAACCTTTGGGTATATACAAATAAAAATATACTATTTTCAAAATGATAACACAACTTCTGCATAGTCTAGTTCTTTGCACACATGTTTTGCGTAGGTTTGATTTTACTTGGTTTAGCAAGAGTGCATTTTAATTTGCACTGATTATGTTGCTTAAAAGAGAGAAGCTGCCAGTTGAAGCATTTGTTACTGCTGACTATATTTCCTTTGAAATCCTACCTATGTAATAGACTAAATTATCTGCCACTTAATGCCAGTCTGGAGGCACTCAGGGCTGCTATATTGGCACAGCATGTTCGTAAACATTCTGACGCTGACAGAACAAGAGCTAATTATGGAAATGTTAATAATGCATTAACTATGGATGGCTGGATAGGTGGGTGAAATGAAAAGTTGAGTTTTCTTGTGCATAAGATTCTCTTATGTAAAGCCTAGGAAATGGCATGTTGGATATGAAATAGGGGATAATTTTACATCAGGACTGTCTAGTTCCTCAACATTCAAGGAACTTTAAAAAAAAGAAAAAAGAAAGGGCTGTAGACAGGATTCCTATGCAGGGCAACAAATCTACACGCTATAAGCTGTTCAGATCAAAAGGGAAGAAAAGTGTTCTTGTGAAAAAAGAGCAGAATTGCCTGTACTGAAAGCCTGCTTTCATAGATTTCACCCACTCTGTTTTTGATACTGCTTCCATACTCAGTAAGGCCAGCAGTACAAAGGTCAGCTACATAAAGGAGCTTAGCAAGCATAATGAATGTGACACTTGCTTAAAATACAGAGAACATAATACGTATAAAACCACTTAGAGTCACTATATATCAATTTCTGAATTCCTTTGTTCTCATGCTGCATACAAATCACCCTGAAAAATATTCCAACTTATTTTTCTTTAAATAATGAATGAAATGTTGCATTTACCTAAGCATACATTATGGCGTGCAATTTTCTTGCTAAAGGTTTCATCTATCTACTACTTTTTAAAAACTTAATGAATAAGCAAGTTTCATCTTTATAACAGGTCAAGTCAATTAGTGCTTAAAATTAAAAAGTGGAATGTAGTTACTTTGTACTAATGGATAACCTTTTGAATTGAAAAGGATCAAAATGTGAAGAAGCCAATCAGGTTGTCCTAGATATCTTTCCAAAAGGAAGATAAAAGACTGATAAAAATGTAAATATCCTATTGCCGGTTTTAACATTTCTATAGCTTTGCTGTGGTTTATCTAATTGAACACACTCTTGAAAATAAACCTCGCAGACATACTAGTCACTCAAATTATATCGTTCAACATTGGCCTGTCTAACCGATTACAGCCTACTAAAGACAACAGGTGGTCTGCAGGAGGAGGAAAATCCTTAGCAACAAATATTTTTATACCTATAGATACTGCTGAAGAATTTAGATTTTTCTTCTCTGCTATGGGCCAATTGTAAAAGTATACACTACATTATCTCTTAAGTCTGCTTCATTAAGTCTGTAGTAAGTAGATGAAGTCAGTTGATATCATTTCTGGAATAATGTCTTTAAAACTGGATCCAGTATTCAACTCATCTTGGCTTTAGTAAATGTACTACCCTAATTAGCAGAGCTCAACTCTGTCTAAAATATCAAACTTATTTTTCTTAATTTGAAATTATCAGAGAATTCTGTTTTTTCTTTCTGATTTTCCAAGTAAGAGCTAGGCTAAAAGTACAAATTTTGTTGTGTTCTGGTATTTATTATTTTTATTTCTGGCTAACCCAAAGTGTGACTGGATCCCTCTATTTTTTTAATATTTTATTTTTTAAAAACAAAAATACAAATCTCTATTCACATGAACAGTGTTCATGTCATTATTGATACGTGCATCTCCTTTTGTACATAAACATCAAATCTTATTTCTATCCTCCACCCATTTGTACCAACTATCCCAAACCCTGTAATAGTCCAAATCATCTTTGCCTCATTGTGAATTTATCCATTTCCGCACAATCCATTATTTTTTGTGTCTTCTTCAGATGGTATCTTTTCCTTCTTCCATTCCTGTGTGAAGGCTAATTCTTGCCGCTGTTATGATATGTATGTATCATGATGTATCGAATGATGTATCGGATGACCTTGCTCATTTTTTCCTTAATTATTCATGATAAGAATATTTCCAGTTCGAGTTCTAATTTGTGTTCTGTAATTTCTAATAACCATCTTTGTACCCTCATCCAATATTTTTAAACCACTGGACACTGCCACCATATATGGAAGAACATTCCTTCTTTATATTTACATTTCCAACATTCTGCTTTGGTGTTTGGATACATTTTGGCCAGTCTTGCTGGGGCTAGGTGCCATCTACAAAACATTTTATATTGATTTTCTTTAAATGTTGTTGACAATGTCAATTTACAGTTATCCATACACATTTTCCAGTCCTTTAAATTTATATTATTCCCTACATTTTTTGCCCAGGCAATCATTAATCCCTTTACTATTTCCTCTTCTAATTCCACTTCCAACAAATAGTTATACATTCTTGTTATAAATTTTATTTCCTTGCCTGTCAAAATTTGGTCTGGTTGTTGTAAGTCCTTTTCTATCCCTTGTTCTTCTAAGTCTTTCCTAAATTTTTATCTGAATTTGTAAGTATGACAACCAGTCTATAAATATATCTTGTTCTGTTAATTTATCAATCATTTTTAGATCCCTCTATTTTTGATTGTTTAAAAGGAACTTGCCATACTGATGCCATAATTTCCAAAGAAATGAAATTTAATCCCTTGATCTCATATTTATATTATCTCTGAAGGAGAAGAGAGCCCTCAGTAACTCACCTTCTTCATTTCTGAAAACGTTAAAATTTTGGAATGGAGGACAGTGATGGTGAGGCAGAATTTTAGTGGCAATGTGATTTATAACTTCGAACAGGCCACCTTTTCTCCTCCATATCCTGCATTTTATTTTAGACTTAAAAAATTAAGCAAGCTGTTTCATATCTGGCATACTAGCAATAAATAAAGTACTGAATACATTTGTGCATGTGATGCGTGTGTGTATGTGTGTGTGTGTGTGAGAGAGAGAGAGAGAGAGAGAGAGACAAAGAGTCCTTGAATATATCTCAATGAGCTCATATCAAGGTTGTCCTAAAAATCATTATGCCCCTGTCATAATCATGTGCTTGTCATTATATTTTTGTCATTATTATTCCCTGAACTCTGAAAGTCAGGGAGGGAGGGAGATTGACATTATGACATTTTATTATTCACAACGTAATTTACTTTCTGGGAGAGATACACTGGAAAGAACACAACCCATCATTTAACTTCTAAAAGATTCATGTTCATCCCTGTGACATGAGCCTTAAAAAGTAGAAGCCCACTAGACTGTGGAGTGAACAGGCAGAACCCAATGGACTAAAAACAAAAGAACATTAACAAAAGGCTAATTTAAAATTACAGTAATATATGGCTTCTCAATATTTATGGAATATTTACCCCTAAAATAATGTGGAGATTTAGAATCACATTCAAAATGGTAAGAATGAATAAGAATGAATACACACATACATATACACACAAAGACTCCTTCTTTGTAAGATAAATGCTGTTTTTAATTTTTTTAAAAAAAATTATGTATTATACTTTTCCCAACCATCACAGCCTTTATTTTTTTTAATTAATACAATGCTATTGCTCTCCCCAGTCTTTAATTATATTTATTAAAACAATGCACATAGAAACAAAATACACATATACAGTTTCCTATAATAAAGTTTCTATAACTTCTTGATGAGCTAATTGCTTTTATGAAATTGTTTAGATATATGTATAGCAGAAGAGTGAACTGAAAACTATTTTAAAAAATCTATACTAAAGAATATAGGGTATTTTTTTTTTTTGAAGCAGCCAAGTAAACTAGAATGCCAGGGCTAATTTAGTTACTATAGAAATATACAGAATCTCCTGCCTAGGAACAAAAACTTCAATATTTGAAATACCTCTACACATTTCTATCTACAAACTATATAATCTTCCCTAATGGTGCTTTTTTAACTTTCCTAACCAGAATTCTTCCTGTTCCATACTTAGAACATAGAAAAATCCACCAACCTCTCTTGCTACCACTACACTCTTCAAATTTAGGTTAGTTTAACTCATCTTCTTTAAGCAGAATTACAGTTGTTTGAAGAAAGCTGTCATATACCCATATATGTAAACAACCTATACACAAAGACACAGATGCAAAGCAATATTCTCAGTGTCATTTTTAATGCAGTTCAGAATAGAATAGAACAGAGTAGAGTAGAGCAGAGCAGAGCAGAGCAGAACAGAGCAGAACAGAATAGAATTCTTTATTGGCGTGTGATTGGACACACAAGGAATTTGTCTTGGTGTAAATACTCTCAGAATACATTAAAAAAAAGATACATTCATCAGGAGTCGAGAATCATAAGGTATGACACTTAATGATAGACATAGGGTACAATAGCAATCAATCATACTAGAAAACAGTCAATATAAATCGTAAGTAAACAAGCAACAAAGTTACAGTCATACAGTCACAAGTAGGAGGGGATGGGTGATAAGGAGTGATGACAAGATTAACAGTAATAGCAGTGCAGACTTTGTAATAGTTGAACAGGGTTAAGGGAATTATTTGTTAGCAGAGTGATGGCTTTCAGGAAAAAAACTGTTCTTGAGTCTAGTTGTTCTGGTGTGCAATGCTCTATAGCATCGTTTTGAGGGAAGGAGTTGAAACAGTTTATGTCTGGGATGTGAGGGGTCTATAAATATTTTCACAGCCCTCTTTTTGATGTGTGCAGTATACAGGTCCTTGATTGAAGGCAGGTTGGTAGTAATTGTTTTTTCTGCAGTCCTAATTACTCTCTGAAGTCTGTATCTGTCCTGTTAGGTTGCAGAACCAAACCAGACAGTTATAGAAGTGCAGATGACAGACTCAATCATTCCTCTGTAGAACTGGATCAGCAGCTCCTTGGGCAGTTTGAGCTTCCTGAGTTGGAGCAGAAAAACATTCTTTGTTATGCTTTTTTGATGACGTTTTTAATGTTAGGTGTCCATTTTAGGTCACGTGATATAGTAGAACCTAGAAATTTGAAAGTTTCTACTGTTGATACGGTGTTGTCTAGTATTGTAAGAGGTGATAGTATGGGAGGGTTTCTTCTAAAGTCTACCATTTCTACGGTTTTGAGTGTGTTCAGTTCCAGATTGTTCCGGTTACACCACGAGGCAAGTTGTATAACTCCTGTCTCTATGCAGATTCGTCATTGTCTCAAATGAGACCAATTACTGTTGTGTCAGCAAACTTCAGTATTTTAATAGATGGATCATTTGAGATGCAGTCAATGGTATATAGGAAGAAGAGAAGTGGAGAAAGCACACAGCCTTGGGGAGGGGCTGTTCTGATTGTACAGGTATCGGATGTGATTCTGCCTACCTTTACCTGCTGCTTCCTGTCTGTTAGGAAGCTTATGATCCACTTACAAGTGTGTTCAGGTACCACTAGTTGGTTTAATTTACTTAAAAGAGTGTCTGGAATGATGGTATTGAATGCTGAACTGAAGTCTACAAAGAGGACCCTTGTGTAGGTATTTGGAGGTTCAAGGTGTTGTAGGATATAATGCAGAGCCATGTTAACAGCATCATCTGTTGATCTATTTGCTTGGTATGCATACTGCATGGAATCCAACAATGGATCTGTGATGGTTTTCAGATGGGACAGCACAAGCCTTTCAAATATTTTCATAACTACAGATGTTAGAGCAACTGGTCGGTAGTCATTCAGTTCCTTGATGGAGGGCTTCTTTGGCACTGGAATGATAGTAGAGCGTTTGAAGCAGGAAGGAACATAGCACTTCTCTAGTGATCTATTGAAGATTTGGGTGAAGATGGGGGCCAATTGGTCAGCACAGACTTTTAAGCAAGGAGTTATCTTGTCTGGCCCTGGTGCTTTTCCTGGCTTTTGTCTGTGTAATAGATCTTGCACTTCTTTTTCTGTGATCATCAGAGGTTGTGAACCCAATGGATTGGGGCCAGTTGTAGGAGGTTTGGCTGTTGTTGGTGTGTTTGAGATGTGGGTTGTGGAGATAGATGGCTGTAGTTTCCTTTCAAACCTGCAGTAAAACACATTCAGGTCATCTGCTAGTTGTTGATTTCCTTCTGCCTGGGAAGGAGGTTTGCTGAAGCCAGTGATGTTTTTAAGAGTTTTCCACATGTTTGCTGGTTCATTTGTTGAGAACTGATTCCTTAACTTTTCAGAGTATTTTCCTTTTGCTGCTCTGTTCTCTCTTGTTAATATGTTTCTGGCCTGGTTGTATAGCATTCTGTCACCTTTTCCTCTTTGGAACGATGTAGCTGCTTAAGTTTAGCTGTGTTCATGGAGTAAACTTTCTGGAATATCATAAAGGCTCTACATTGTTGCACCTGCAACAAACATGATGGTACATAGAAAGAATTTTTTTAAAATCCAAACAATATACTTGTAGTTAATCAATGAGTCACAGGGCTTTTTTGAACAGAATCTCTATTAGGAATAATGGTCATGATATTAGGAAAATGTATAGCTTTTCTAGCTTCAGAATATAAATTTTCTTCATAGTTAACATCTGTGTTTCAAGAGTATTTTCCAGGACCAAAAGGATATCACTCCTCTAAGCTACTCTAAGATAAGGAGGTATTTAAAAATAGAGTTCCATGACCCAGGGGTCATTAATTGATTTCTAGACCAAAAATGAACACATGAATAACCGCTTTGATTTTCTCTATCATCACAAAAATACCTTTCCCACATAACGAATATACTAATGGGAAAGTTTTAAAGATGTTTCTATCAGCCTTTCTACCTCAAACTATTTCAGCTATGGAGCTATCATGAGGTACAGTTCACTAATATACCCTGTATTAATGCATTGACCTTGACTGACTTTCAGCTCCAGAAAGAACTCAGAGTGACAATGAAAGTTTGAATTTGAGAGGGGTTATAATCCAGACCTCTCTTGTTGCTGTTTGGAGGTCAATTGGTTGCAGTTGGAAGAGGTAAAGGACATTTCTAATCAGGGTTACAGAAATGTATCCTGTTAGAGGGCAATTATATTAAGAAGGAAAGCAGAGAAACATAAGAAATAGAATGGTCTATACTGTAAAAATCCTAAAGATTTTAACTAAACATATCCTACTTCTGAAATGTTGAAACAGCCTAACAAGCTGTAGGCCTGATTTGTAAAAACTGTTTTTTTTCCTTCTTCCAAGGGTCCAAGATTGACAGTTCCTGGGAACGGTAACCCTGTTAACCTAAAAAGTATCTGAATGCTGAAGTACAAAGCAGAAATTCAAGCCTCTTCATTTTCCTGGGCAGAACTAAGAAAAAGATAGCTTTTCCCCCCTTAACAACTTTGACCATTAAAGTGATCTATAAAATTGGAATATTATTAACATTAAAGAACTCTGTCCACCAGTAGAAAGTCTATGGTAAAGAAAAAGCATAATGGGCTACTGATGGGACCAGCAATAATGGAATGTACATAAGATTTCTGCTTAAAGCAGCTCAATAAAACTTTATGAGAGGTGTTCCCTTACTAAAATCAATGAAATAATTAACTGATAATTACATTCAATAGAGTTAAGAGATGTGGCATATAGTTGGGCCATAAATACTGTTAAACTTGAGTAAAGATTCTTGCATTTAATTTTCAAAAGTATTAAAGAAAAGACATTTTAAAAAGTAAGAAGAATAATGTGTACATGTGTGTGCATATACGTATGTCAGTGGGGGATTCAGAAAAAATGATATTATATATGTAGAATAACAGTCAAAAGTTTTAACAATATACCTTAATTATTCACCTTCCAAATCTTGTTGTTATGATTGATGAATGATGACTATTGGTGAAGGAAGGAATGAGTGCACAAAATCATAATGCTGCATGATATTATAAACTTGCATTTTAGTGAAAATGGATTCACCACCCAATAGGACATTTTATTTGTGGAACCAAGAGATATAAATATTTGTCTTATGGCTGAGAGTGGTTTGGTATATAGCTACATTTACCTTGCTATGAGAGACACACTCCAGTTTCCTAATGGGTAAAGTAAAAGTATAAGTAATGCAGAAAGATTTTGAGAATATGTGTGGAGAGAATGAGAGAAAAAGCTAGAGCAGAGGTCTCCAAACTTGGCAACTTTAAGACTTATGGACTTCAACTCCCAGAATTCTCCAGCCAGCTGGAGAAGTTGCCAAGTTTGGGGACCCCTGAGCTAGAGAGAGATCTTGCTATAATTAGTCTATGATGTGATCTTAAAGCATTAAACAGATTTAGTAATTATGATGTATTTGTTGAAGGAATAGTCCTCTGTAGAATAAAGTTCTTTGCAAAATCTGTACTGTATTGTATAGTACTATACTTTTTTTCAATACAATATTCTTCCTTGCCCTCTAGACTGTTGTAGAAAGACCCTGCCTATTCTATTTGTTGTCTAAATCAAAGCCCTATGGGAAAAACTACATCCTTGCTTAAATCTGAACCAATTTGGAAGCTGCATCATTGGAGATCACATCTTTTCAAGATGCAGGATACATTAGTGCTGCCCCCAGGCTATATGATTACTTACTACTCTAAGGACTATTGGCTTGTTGAGTAACACTTCAGTTTAAGTTATTGTATTTCAATAAAAGTGGCAACCTTGGTCTTTAAACCAAATTATTAGTGTGTTCTGTTTTTCTTTCTGCATCATCTAGAATGGCATTTTCAAACACATTCTTCTGAGTATCGGTAGAAAGCCTTTCAATTATTTTCCAAGGCAAAAAACTCCACCAACAATAACTAATTAGATGATCTCTCTTAAAACATACTAAAATAAATTCCATTTGCACATACACTAGAATAACTTCCATTAACAATTCAAGGAGAACTAAGTCCCAACCTTATCTATATGGGTCCATTCTGGGTCCATTAACTGGGCCTATTTCTGTGGCTCTTTATCAAGTTAGTAAAAAAATGAGAGACATAGATAAATGAATAGAGAAAAAAATTGTTTGCCCATAGGAATTTATATGAGCAGAATCACAACACTACACAACAGAATCTGAAGCATTATGCAGAGAATAACAACTATAGAATCCATAGATTTCTTACATCCAAAGTGATCTCATTGTGTGTAGGATCACTATTAATTTATTTTGAAAATATAGTGGTTAGGAAAACAGTATGAAATAGTTTGTTGAGGAATATTTTTATATACACATTTACACATTATAATGACTAATATTTGAAAAAAAAGAAAATGTGGACAGATTTGGAAATTTAATATATTTGAAGAAACATGATGCATACATAAATATATATATATATATATATATATATATATATATATATATATATATATATATATATATATATATATATATATATATAAATCAGGATTTCATTTATACAAAATATTTATTATTTTTAGCTCCTGACTATTGAAAAATTAATATTTACATTCAAATATGATTTTAACTTCTGAGTAAATAGTTAAGCTATCTGATAATATTCACTGAATAGCATTACTTCATAGAAAATAAGTACCACTGTTGCAATATAGAATTTATGGATATAATTGTCATCACTCATCAGTGTTTGGGCTGAAGCTGATGCAAGTAAACTTTCATCCATAGAATTTCCACAATCAAATTAAATTGTAAGATAGAGGGAGATAAAGTTAAATTCCATCTTGTGTTTCAGTCTCAGAATAAGTGTTGGCTAGTTAAAATCAAAACCCCAGGTTTAAATATATTATTCCTTCAAGTCTAAATATCTTAATTTAGTTTGTTTGTTTAATCCACAAATAGGCAAATATGTTGGCTAGAAATTCAACAAGGCTTTGTACAAAATGTACAGGACTCCAAAAGTGGATGGGCAAAGTTTAGTGCATAAAAGTTTAAGAAATCAGACTTATTTTTAAACTCCTTCAAACTTTGAACATCACAGGGAGAGGGAGTGGGAGCAGGGGAGGAGGAAGAGGAGGAGGAGAAACAGAAGAAAACACAGAAGTAGATCAGCAGGTAAAGCGTGTTATTTAGCATTTGGCCCTACATTTTTTGGATTCCAGAGACCATAAAAGGGATCTTAGCGAGCTACATATATTCTTGAAGTTGCTTATTGTATTCATAGGCATCTGAGGGATCAAGAGATCCATCAAACAAATGCAGCAGTTCCAATAGTTATGTAAGGTATAAGGATTCAAATACTTAATTTATTTGTGCATATTATACACCATTTTAAAAGAAAAGCAATTTTTTCAGCTTAGCCAAAACCATCTTTATGAATTAGCAGCTATAAGCCGAATATGAAATCAGAGAACGAGAAACCAGGAGGACAGGAAATCAAGGTATTATATAGAACTTTAGGGTTTTTCCCCCTAAGAAATAAATGAAGGACCATAATATTTTTGATTTGTTTGATTGGATTCTCTTTATCTACTCTTAGAACATGTGTGACAAATATATCATGTTTCAGGTCATATTTATTTCAGAAATATTAAACATTGAAAAGATTTCACAAACTTTAGGCACCAATATATATTGAAACATTCTAATAACAGCAGCAGAGGGAAGAGGAAATGACCAATTTCTTCAGTACTTAAACTCACTTGGCAGCAGAGAAGAAATGAAAGACCTTGAGATGTTCAGTATTAAAATTTAAATGATGCAAGAAATGAGTTGAGTCACTCAGACAATTTTTTTCCCATTTGGACAAATTTCTTCCATCATTCTTAGCCAATAACTTGGCTAAATCTAATTGATTGTTGTCCAGATGAAGATAAGTATATGAATGGTATGTAAAGCTAGCTTTGCTCGGAAAATCAATAAAGATTTATTGTCCATTCAGGTACTACATCTCTTTATTTAGAAAAAATTTACACTATTTTTCAGGATCTCTTCCCCCATTATCAGTCTAAATACATGTTTTCGCTTACAACTCACTCTTTCTTTCTGTCTGGTATATATGCTGTCTTTCCTTTCTACCCATACCCAGATCAATTGCTGGGAGAAATCCAGTGACCCTCTTGAAAATGGAAAGCAAGAATAAGGGAGAGGCCACAGCATTAATTTTTCTACAGGGCAACAAGTTAAGTGTGTCTGACTATAATTTGGGCAGATTCCATAAGAATCTGGATTTTTGTAATACATGTTGACATCATCACGTGCATGCTGTCATTTTGGTGTCATCACAGTTTGCTTCAAGCACTACAATTGCAGTCTAGTTTAATCTAAGTTTCTAAGGTTAAACTAAACAAAAGATGAACTTTGAGCCTATGAAACTTGAATTTAACACAAATGTCCCTTTTTTCAATAGAGAAGGTTTATGTAATAGCAAATGGGATTTCAGGTGTATTTTTAGTAGTCCCACCAATTATTTTAAAGCACAAAGCTAGGATTATCTCAAGTATGTTTCTAATATATGTTTGTTTGTTTTTTTAAAAAAACTGATTTAACTGTAATATTGCTGACTTACATGAAGCATACATTTTCTCCCACCACTTCAGTTAAATCTTCTGTTAACATCTTCAATGTTATTTCCTTATGTAGTGACAGTTCTTTCGATTCAGAAGTTTGCCTTCTTCCTCTTATTATCTCAAGCAAAATGTGGTCAACTCTTTTTTTAGAGCTTCATCTTTAAAGCTCTTCGTGCACTATTGATATGTTCTAGTTTGTCTATAAGCTTTTTACTATGTAGTGTGAACTCTGAACATAATGCTCCAAGTTTTTTCTAATCATTAAGAAATAGAGTGATACCATTGTTTTTCATACTTCTGCTGGTGTAGTCTAGAATGACTTGAAACTTGTTAATTACTACATCATGTTATTCACTTGTATTTAGCTAGTTTTAACGCTTATAAAAAGACTTCTGGATCTATTTCGTGTATATTGTTGGCAGGCCATATATAAACCATAATGCATTCTTGTACATAATTTTGTTTCCCTAATTACAGAACTTTTTCTCTCTTAAAGTTCATTTTCTGATGCAGTTCTCCATTTCTGACAATATAATTTTATTAAACTAATTACTATTTTGCTATTATCTTTCACTTTTTCCCCAATCCCTACTGTATCTTTTCTTTGGGAAAAAATTTAGTGTGATATTCACTCTGTATGCCATATGTGAAAGAATTCCAATAATTCTCAATATTTGTTTACTAAAAGTGTTAATATTGATTTTCAAATACTTTGATTTACAGATTAGCATTTTCAAATTGTGATACCCCTAAAGAAATAATCATAGTTTTTCTTTGTTTTTCTCCCTGCAATTTATTTTCACACCAATGTGTGATTCTTTCCAAGTTAATGGATAAATTCGTTCATCTCTTTCTTTATTATAAGACAAAGATAAATAAGTCTTTTTCACTCAATCTGCTGAGATAACTTGTGCCCATGCCGAAAGGTGATCTGTTCTAATCAACTTCATGAAGTCTGATGGAATTACACCGAACATATTTCATACCTGACACAACTACAGAATGATACAGTTCAGGACAAACATTGGTGACCTGAATAATACATGACAGACAGATGACCGGGTGAGAAAAGTAATTTTTCACCTACAACACTTGAGTTTCTTTATTAAAGGCTGAGACATATTTGATGGAAAGAAGGTAGGTTTGCCAGCTAAAAGCTGGTGAGCTTTATTAATAACTTAGTAAGTATTCCCTTGTCATTTTACTACTTGAAACATTTATTTTGACAATAAAATACTATATGCATATAGTTTGCATGGGAAGGAAGCATTTAAATAAATTCCCATAATAACTCTAAGTCACAAGTCATAGACATTATAAATTCATCAGCTAATACTACATGATGAAAGCTAGACAATGTAAATATTTTTTCTAATATACTGATATACTCCTAATTGAACAATATAAATACTTGTGGTTCGCCAGCAGCAGGTGCAGATGGCTGAGGTCTCAGAGAGCGAGGACTCGGATGAGGGGCCTCTGTGTGATGAAGGGATGGGGCCAGGACCATCAGGGAGTGGAATGCTGCCTTCAGTTGTTGTGGAGGCTGGCAGCAGTGATGAAGAGGTCTCAGAGGAGCCTGTGCCCAGTGCGCATGTGCGCAGGGCTGCTCGAAGGAAAGGACAGCTGCAGCAGCATGGGCGACTCGGGAGTAAGGCTGCAAGGTAATGGCCCCTCTCATATCAGAAAGAAGCCAGTTGAAAAACCGGAGTTCTTGCCTGAGGATGGCAGGTAGGGGTGGGTTTCTACTGGTTCTGTCCACCTCTGTAGACCCAGTAGCTCTGAAGAGCAGCAGACATAGAACCGGTTCTATGTCTGCTGATGTTTTTGCCCACCTGCCCACCCGGGCTCTTACCTGACCTTTATTTCCTGATTTTTTCAACTCCAGCTGCCGTGCAAGGCACAGCTGCAGTTAAAAAAGCAGGAAAAAGGGGCTTTTTGAAAGGCTGCTTCTCTGACGCAGCATGCTGATGACGATTTACAGCAGCAGCGTGAAGGGAGCACATCATAAATCACCGAAACTTGTAAATGACCGAACTGGTAGTTAGCCCTGTCGGATCCCACCCATGATGCCAGATGAGATTCTGCCAAAACATCGCTATAATAAAAGCACAAATATTAAGACGTGGGAAAATACCCGAAGAAACCTAATACCATACATATATATTGTTTTTGTAGATTTTCACAGGTACAGGTGTGCAGGTCTTGGCATGTTCAGGTCTTTTCCCATGTAAGAGTGAGAGTATCTTGGTGACGTTTCGATGAGGTCTCACTCGCCATCTTCAGACTGGTGCTTTTGGCTTTGTGCTTGTGCCATCGAAATAGAGAAACATTCCCATAACATGAATAAACGGGATGATACCTCCCACCTACCAGACATCTGGAAACTAGCCCTTATCAACAAATGAGTCCCAGCCACGAAAACCAACACTGGACCCAAAACAACATATGACGCCACCACCAATTTCCCTCACCAGACTCAAACCCAAACCCACCCCATAGACAAAAGGCAACCACCATCCAGAAACCAGACCATGGCTACATCACTAGCTGCCACACACCCTGACGCCCAAACCAAGCAAACTGACACACTCCATGAATACATAGCCAGGTCTCAAACTCAGAGCCAAACCAAAACCTGGAACGTCACATCACAGCCACCTGCTTAGGATATCACATCACAGAACTCAGGAGGTTACACTACAAAACCTCAGGATGTTACAACACAGCCAATGACCCAGGAGATTACAGCACAAGACCCAGGATGTCACAACAATAGAATTCAGGTCATCACACAGCCCATGACCCAGGTCATTACAACCCAGGAGATTATAGCACAACACCCAGGATGTCAAAAAAATAGAACTCAGAAGGTCATCACACAGCCCATTACCCAAGTTGTTTCAACACAGAAGGCTGATAAACACACAGCCAATACCTCAGCACACATGTTCTTACGAAAAAGCCAGCCAATCTGCAATCGTCAACTCCATCAACCAAACAAGAAATGACAACACAGCCAACTACCCCACCAGTATTTATAGAGAGATGGCAGCTCCAATCACTCTTTGCACTCACAAGCACCAGCCTGAAGATGGTGAGTGAGACCTCGTCGAAACATCACCAAGATACTCTCAATCTTACACAGGAAAAGACCTGAACATGGCAGGTTAGTCTTAGTTGCTGGGGGATTTGAGCTGGTGAGTTGTGATCCTGCTGTTTGGCTTCATGTTCGTGGTCATGCCACATCTTCATGGTGGGCGTCAGTTCGCTTCATGTATGGATATGTATGAACTGATGCCCACCATGAAGATGTGGCATGACTACGAATGCGAAGCCAAACAGCAGGATCACAGCTCACCAGCTCAAATCCCCCAGCAGCTAAGACTAACCTGAGCACAACCAAGCCCCCACCTGAACAGAACATACCCCCAGCCAATCAGAACACAGCCAACCCCCCAACCAATCAGAACACAGCCAAACCCCCAACCAATGAGAGCACGCCCCCAGCCAATCAGAACACAGCCAACCCCCCACCCAGCACACATCAATTCCGTAGCCGAGACACTCATCTCCAGAACAAAATGCTTAGCCGATGAACAACACCAAAAAACTGAACTACACACTCTCACCAATGTACTAACAGCCAATGGATTCCAAAGAAAGAAGATTACCCACCTAATCCAAAAAGAAACCCCAACCAAAATCCAAGACAGAGAACAAGAAAACGGCAAAGCCCTCCTCCCATATATAAAAGGCACTACAGACAAAATCAGCAAGATCCTCCAAAAACACAACATTAAAACAGCATTCTGCACAAACAGAAAAATATCCACCATCCTAAGAAACCCCAAAGACAAAATCGAATTAGAAAACCAAGGAGTATACGAAATCCCCTGCACTGCCTGCCCCACCACATACATTGGACAAACTAACAGAAGAATAAGTGCACACATTGAAGAACATAAGAACTCAATCAAAAAAGAAGAAACGACCTCTTCCCTGGTCCAACACCTCAAAACCACAGAACATGAGATTGACTTTAAAAATACCAGAACCATCGCCAAAACTGAACACTTCAACAGCAGAATAATCAGAGAAGCCATAGAGATAGAAAAACGCCCACACAGCATGAACAAACGAGATGACACCTCCCGCCTTCCAGCTATTTGGAAACCTGCCCTCATGAACAGACGAGTACCGAACATGAAGAATGACACCAGACCCACACCCATGAGAGCCACACAAGATGCCACCACCACACTTCCATGTAGAAAACAGACTCACACCCACTCAGAAGATGAGACACGACCACGGACCAGAAGCCGCACTGCAGCTGCATCACTACCCACTTCAAACCCCTCCAAGCCATACATGAAGCAAACCGACACCCACTATGAAGATGCAGCATGACCACGAACTCGAAGCCAAACAGCAAGATCACAGCTCACCAACTCAAATCCCCCAGCAACTAAGACTAACCTGAGCACAACCAAGCCCGCACCTGAACAGAACACGCCTCCAGCCAATCAGAACACAACCAACCCCCCAACCAATCAGAACACAGCCAAACCCCCTACCAATGAGAACACACCCCCACCCAATCAAGTCACACCCCCACTAGCAGTTAAAAGGAAGAAGCAGCTGCAATCTCACATCACTCTGAGAAGCACAGAGCTGAAGAACAGAAGCCTGAAGATGATGAATGAGACTTCATTGAAATGTTGCCTAGATACTTCGAATCTTACGTGGGAGAAAACCCGAACAACCAAAGATCCATAGATACAGATGTATATATAATGTAAAAATCTGTATATTTTTCCACATTAAAGGTGTGTTAGAGACAAGCCTTGTCAACCTAATCTTTTCATACAAAGTAGTTTGTTACAACAAAGAGTAACATATATTGATATTAATAAAACAAAGTCTCTCATGATATCCTTATAGTCAACATGTAGAAGTACAGGATAGATAGTACTGCACTCTGATAAATTTGCAATAGGTAGAACAACTTCACGTAGAGGGCACTGATAAATGGTTCAGCATTATCCTGGAAGAAAATATGGAGTGGGGTTCCCCTGGAGATCCGTCTTTAGTCCATGCCATTCAACAATTTTATAAACAACTAGAGGAAAGAATGAAAGAGGTGTTTATCAAATTTTCAGAATACATCAGCTTTGGTGTTTGGCTAATATCTTAAAGGACAAAAATCACAGTTCCAAATGAACAAATGTGAACACTAGATCCCCCCCAAAATGGGATGATATTCAATTGTGACAAATGGAAAAGTTTGCATTTGGGTAGAAAAAATGTGTGAAAAATATTGCTAGTGAGCCACAAGCAATACCCAAACAAGCACTATGATAAATCAGCAAAGAAGGCAATTTCAATCTTGATTTGCACTCAACATTCTGGTATCAACATTCTGGTATCAACGTGAAATAAGGCAAATGTGGCAGGTTCATAAGAAAGTTACTAGAATGCTAAGAAGATGTGCAAACAAAGCACTGTGATGAACAGTTATAACTATAAGATAATATTAAACATTACAGTATAGAGTAATAATAATGTCAATAGTAATAGGTACTCTGGATGAAATTCCTAAACATCTCGAGCACCACTTGAACACCACTCAATTGCAAAAGGCAGCTGTACTTGGATACAGATACTTAGATCCTGCAATGATAAATTTCACACCATAAAAAACACCTGCTAGGTGTTTTGAAAAGACCCATAGATATATAAAAATGCCAAATCTAGTTTAAGCTTCTGACTGGCTATGCAACCAACCATAAGAACGTAGTAATATTACACAAGAAAGCTTAACAAAGGACATAATAGAAGTCTATAAATATCTAAAAACTATCATGTGCAAGATAGGACAGACGTTCTCCATTGAAAGGATAATGATCAGCAGATCAAAATTTTAAAAAATTAAAAGAAAATAAATTCTCTGAATATTAGAAAGCAATTATCTAAAAAGCATGCTGGGCCTACTTCTCTTTGGAGGCTTCCAAATGAGGCATTCAGGGCCACCTACCTATCAAGGATGATTTGGTGGATTTTTGAAGATAACAGAACCAGTTGAAACAGGTGATGTATAAAATTTTCCCCAATTCACACTTTATATTTCTTTGCCTAAATGGATCAAACATAGAAACCTAAGAATCCTTCTTTTGCTGAAGCATATTGTTACTCAACCTAAAGTTATCAATACAGCTTTCACACTTGCACTACTTCTAGGTTTCAAGTGAGATTATTTTAGTTATATTTGAATGGAAAAGGGGCTATGTGATTGCAAACTCTATGCTCTGCCTTGAATTACAGCCCCTTAATACAACTATGATCTATAATTTGTTGGTTTGTAGAATTCTAAACAATAGATATCCTTATCTTATACAAATGAAATGTTCCAGGTCTACATGATTGTGTCTATATTGAAGGTAAGTTTGCATATTATTGTCTGAACTAGTAATGGAAAAAATGTAAGAATCTATTATAAGGTCATGATCAGACTATGATTTATTTTTAATCTGTTTAGTATAGTATCAGAATGTGAGAGATAGCATTACCATGAAATTTGTTTTTTTCTTTTGTTTTAAGAAATTGTATATTTGCACTACACAGATGTAATTTAATTAATTTTGATAATTTTCACCTAACTTTATTTGTGGTAGAATCCCTGTCTATTTTTTATCTTTTATAATATACACACGGATGTGTGTGTGTGTGTGTGTGTGTGTGTATAAAATGAAAATATTTGTTTAAAATTAACTGGAAAAAAGCATTTAGGAAATAGGATTGGATTTATTTATTCATTAGACGATATAAGCAAGTGCTCTTCCATCCTTATTTTTATGAATTAAAAGACTGGTCAGATAGAAGAGTGCAAGGTCTTCACTGCTGCTTCTGAGTCACTGAAGTGGTTCCATGACTATACAGTAATGACCACATCACATATGTTATAAAATGTAATCAAACTGAGGGAAAGGAAGGAAAAGGAATCAAACTGAGGGAAATCACTGTTTCCCTCTCTCTGTCTCTGGAAGGAATATATGTCTTAGGGAAATATATATGATTATTGTGTAGATAAATAATATACTAAACTGAGACAGCAATCACATATATTCTAGAATGTTCAATTATCAACAGTCAAGGAACAGTAAAGTGAAGAAATTTGCTACAAACAAGCATTTAGTAAAGCAGCTATAAAGGATTTGAAAAAGATATTCAGATGCTGTGATGTGTCTATACATCAGTGATACTCTCTACGACATTTTATGGGTTTGAAGAACTAGGATAGAAGGATACCAATGTTGTTGTTTTTTTAAAAAAATGGTAATGGAGTAAACTCCTGAAAATAACATGGACAGCTAGAAATCAAATAAGTGAAACATCAAACAAATCAGTTCAGAGATCTCACCCCAAAATGGGAAGACCATTGGAAGATCTGAAGGACCAGATTAGGGACAGACTTGATGGCATATATTCAATCAGCTCAAACTGATAAAAAGTGTCCCAAACTATATCTTGTATAAAATAAGTAAGTAAATTGTGATGTCATAAGCAAATATGCAGTAGAATACTAATAATATAACATTTGTTTTTCATCATTCTTAGCACACTCTTTAAAGAGTTTTGCAATCAATTTTTATTTTGAAATAAACCTGATAATCCAGGTTTGAAGGTTCACAGTTGTGGTTATGTTTGTTTCTTTTTCAGTACAAAAGTTGAAAGAATACCACAAATAGCCATACAGAACAACAATAAAAAATCCATGAAAAAAGTCCTCTGCTGAAACATTTCCATTTAACTGGAGCTACAGTAATAGTCATGCTTTTGCTCACTTTGAAAACTTATCTGTACAAACACTAAGGTGCAGCTTGAAAGGTATATGACAAATTGACAATAAATTATATTTAACTGTAATTGAAAATTGTCCTAAATCTGCAAATGGCTTTGAAATCCTTGGTTTCCAAACCATTAAAATAAAAAAATAAATAAAAGCTACAAACTCCTTTTAAAAATACTTAGGAAGATTAGCCTTTTAACTCCATAGGTCTTGGCTTTCCAGACATTTAATCAACAGTGAGTAGAACAGCCACAAAGAAATAGGTTCCTATTGCATATCAAGTGTTAATGGAAACTCTCTTAGATTTCAACAACAATAGAGATTATCCCTTATGCAGGGAGCTTCCATTTCTCTGATGGAGAATTCAAAATCCTTTAATTTTGATCAGTCTGGACATAATAGTTATTTGCACAATCAATGTAATAATCTCCACTAGACAGCATAAATTGATTTGCATACCATGAGTAGGCTGGACAGGGAGATAAATTATAATAATGGGGATTATTTGGGGTAGATGCAAGAAATATACGTACATATACATATACAAATGCACACACGCACACCTACACACGTATAAAATAAATTGAGAATCAATGACATGGATGTAGCTCAGACCTTTGATGTATTGTACAGGTCTGATTGCTTCCTAGGATATACACAGTGAAATAAGTAAAATTGAAGCAAAGTCAGATGTGGTGGAGCCAAATAGATATAAAATAGTGCAACCTGAATGGATTAAAATTAATATGAGAGACTATACACACACACACACACACACACACACGGATGCTATTAATGTTGATATGCAATAAATAAACATGTTTTTAAGGTATTGGTTGATGACCTTCATTATGAGAGATTTATTGCAGACAGTCGGCCAGATGCAAAAGCCTCATTACCAGCTTTGTTCCTATAGTTTTAATACCAATGAATTAGTGCATAAGCCTATGGGAATTACAAAATGACCCTTTAACATCACTATTTCATTTGCAGATGGATTTTTTTGTGTGGGGGGGGTGTTAGGACTAACATATCTGCAAAAAATTCAGAGATCATTAGAAAGAACCATGGTTTACTGTATATTTTTAACTATCATCAGTGGTCATCCAAATTTTTGTAGGCAACATATGATAAAGCTTGGAAGTTTCTAGGTGGAGGAACTACGATTGACAAGTGGCATGTTATAATAATAATAATAATAATAATAATAATAATAATAATAATAATAATAATAATAATAATAATATGTCACTATACGGCTGTCTCATCTCAACATGCTGCTAGAGGGTTTATCAGCGCTCCCTAAGATAACTAGACTAGAGTGTTGGAAAAGATATTATAGTCAAAAAGTCTGCATTTAGAAAATGAAGTAAGTGAAATCTGCAATCTCACAAATATCTGTCAGACAAATCTCATAAATATGTGCTTGATGCAAAATGGGACTAGTAAAGTCCTGTAAATGTCATCACGGAAATGGTGCAAAATTATATAATTTGTATTGTCAGCATAATGATGTTATGATCCATGGGATGTCTTCATGTCTAATATATATGTGAATATATATAATTCACTAATATATGTGAATTATTACATTTTACTATGCTTCTTGTTCCCTCAATCAAAAATTCCCATTTTTCTAGTTTAAGGTTAGTAGTTAGAACGTACTTTGCTAGATTTTTCCCTTGCCATAAACAGCTCATAAACATTTGTAAATTGTAAAAACTGTTTAATTTTAGAAACCATAATGTCTGTGTTAATTCAAGCCTGGTTTTGAGTTTCAAGATTACCTTATCTAGGTCAGCATGAGCTATACTCATCTGTGCTGTAGTTCTCCTAAATAAGTAAATGTTGCCAAGGGCTACATGTTTGATGTCAGCATGCCATTTTACTTGTATGATACATGGATTATAAAGGTGTTTTCAGCCATAATATAAAACATCAGGTTTAGCTTAACCCTCTTTCCCTTCTTTCACCTTTAAAAAATTTTTTTATAAGCTGCCTGTCCATGTAATTGACCTTAATATAATAAAAAATTATTTAAATGATAGGAAGAATGCAGAACACACGTAACTTGGAGTACATTTTAACTAAAAGATGAGCATTCTTCTATTCCATGTATTTTAAAGAGAGGTCAGCCAACAATCACAATTTTAATGCATATTCTACCTTCTAACTATAATGCATGTGTGCTACCATGAGGAAGGAAAGTCAGATTTATGAGTCGCCAAATATAATAATGAGCTCTGATAACCACAAAACCATTTAGAAACATATGGTTGAAATAGCTTGGGTATGTCTGCATGTGCATGTGTGTGCAAGGGAGAGTTGGATCATGTTCTTCCCTTTCATTTATATTAGAGGTGGAGGAATAAAAAAGATCCTTACCACTTTCACTCAGATCTCCTTGAAACTCCTTGTGCATATTTTCTAAACAAGGTCAAGAATATAAACCAGTAATCTGTGTGAACAGCCATCTGTGCCACTTTTTTAAAATCATTCAATCTTCATTGTCCAAAGAATATCAGTAAAGTCAGAAGTAGGGGAGGATAAGCTTTTCCCAGAAAGTATGGGATATCAGTAATTTCATATGATATGCTAAGGTGCAGGAAAATTTAATGGTAAGGCTGCACTCTTATGCTCACTTAGTATATTTTGGAATAACTCTCTCTGAATTCAGTGAGATTTCTTTCTGAGCAGATATACCTATGGGTTGCCTTAGAAATAGTGCAGAATTTTGAAGGCATACCTGGTCAGAATAACCTCATTTACAATAAAGCAACAATTTTATATTTTATTAAAATAAAGGTTTTTCTCCAAATCATGTTGACTTGATTTTTATGTAATAATATATTCATAGTGGTGGATTATTTAAAGTTACCAGATCTAGTCTGGGCTGAAAAATCCAGCAGCATTCTTGATAGCATTCTGGATACAGATTTCTCTGTGTCTTTGTTGGATTATCTAGATTTATGCAGCCCAAATATGGTGGCCTTAGTGTGTTATCATACAAAGGGTTTTAATTGTTCCTTGTTTCTCATGAGGGCTCAGATTTCTCTAATAAACTAAGGTTAATACACTAATAAAATATTATATTTAAAAGGTATTTTAGATTACTGTTAAGAAAACATGTATTTAATATGATCTCCCATTTAGAATTCAATATTATGCTTAGCTTAATTTGTTTATTCTCTAATATGAATGAGCTATATACAGCAGTGTGTTGTTATTTTACAGTGTAGTTTAATTTAGCCTGAATTCACAGCTTATTGTTATGAATGGTCATGACCACTTAATGAAAAACCACACAAAGTACTAAATCAGTACCAGATATCACGAAGAGATTACCCTAGTCATAAATTATACATGCATGTTAAAAAAAAACATGTCTATTATTGAGCTGTCTCCAATCTGCCCTTTTATAAAGTGTTTGGACAGCAGTTTCAGAAATCCTGAAGGATGCTAATTACCTGGAGGCATTTTAGTCAAATTTCAGTCTGGTATTGTACAGAGATGACATTAGACATGCATGGTGGTGATCTTAGGCTGATGACCTCAGGATATGGGTAAAGTGTTCATCCTTGATTTTTCAAGTAGTTTTTACCTCATCAATCATGGTATGGTTTATCTGGACTGGCTGCAGGGCTTACATGGGGAGTTGGGGTAACCATGTTATCATGATTATCCTATAGTGGCCAATTCCAGTGATTGTTGACAAAGGAGAGCTGAAGGGCTGAAGGCTTGGCATTTTCATCTACTCCCTATTTTACATTTACTGTATGGCACTTTGGGAATACTGGTAACTGTCAGTCACGGTCCGGTACCACTAATATGCAGATATTCAATCATGCTACCTCAAGCTTGGATATCAATGTCCTGTCCCATGTTTGGAATCTGTACAGGTCTAGATGGGGAGAATCAGCTTAATGCTTCCCAAAACAAGTAGTTATGAATTTTTGGCTGGCCAAATTTGAAGAGATTTCCATTTTCAGATTCAGAGGGGTCACACTTTCCTACTCAAGACTGGTGTGTAATTTGATGGACATGTTGGACTTCCAGAATCTGCCCAGATGTGTGCCAAGAGGTCCCCTGCCCAATTATATCTAATCGCATCAAATGTCTCTGGTCCTAGTTGAGAAGTCCTTTATATGGTCACCTATGTCCTATTACTCAAGTTGGACTATTATCATCGGCATCGCTTGTGAATGCCTTTGAAAACCAAACAGCAGTTGGTCCAGAATCCAGACTTAAATATGTCACATATCTGTTCCATGAACTGCACTAAGTTGCCAATGAGCTTCTGGATGTAATTCAAGATATTGTTTATTACTTATAAAGCCTTCATGACATACAACCAAGTTAATTAGAAGAAGTGGCTATATCTTCCATGATTTCTGCCTTTCTTAATAATATCAGGCAGAATCAGTGTGGTTTTGGTCCCCTTAATCACATAGTGCTACCTATTGGGATCCAAGAATTATGTGTTCTTCCAATGAATGGAGGCAATGTCCCAGGATAATGTGCAGGATCCAATCTAGGTTGGGACCAGAGGTTTAGTCTTCCAAACTTTCAGACTCGTGCTGGGACCCCATTCTCAGACAATCTCTCTCTAATGGAATGTGTTCCCTGTCAGGGCATTGTGTTCTGGAATGATATCCTCTCCAAAGATCTTTTCACTCCCATCACACTAATGTTCTGGATATTACTAAAATTTGACCCTGTAACCAAATCTGGGTTGAAGGGTGTTTTGTGAACCAATGGATTATTAATGTGTGCAGTGTAGGTACATGAGATTTCTTTTTTAATTTTTCTTTTTTGTAGAAAAACAAGTATATGAATGAGTGCAGCCATAAATGGTTGTGTATATAGTCACATGACTGTGGGAAAGAGAGGGAAGGTGGTGAACTTTTTAAAATCATTCAATGTCCAAAGAATATCAGTAAAAGTCAGAAGTAGGGAGGATAAGCTTTTCCCAGAAAGTATGGGATATCAGTAATTTCATATGATATGCTAAGGTGCAGGAAAATTTAATGGTAAGGCTGCACTCTTATGCTCATAGTATATTTGGAATAACTCTCTCTGAATTCAGTGAGATTTCTTTCTGAGCAGATATACCTATGGGTTGCCTTAGAAATAGTGCAGAATTTTGAAGGCATACCTGGTCAGGTATAACCTCATTTACAATAAAGCAACAATTTTATATTTTATTAAAATAAAGGTTTTTCTCCAAATCATGTTGACTTGATTTTTATGTAATAATATATTCATAGTGGTGGATTATTTAAAGTTACCAGATCTAGTCTGGGCTGAAAAATCCAGCAGCATTCTTGATAGCATTCTGGATACAGATTTCTCTGTGTCTTTGTTGGATTATCTAGATTTATGCAGCCCAAATATGGTGGCCTTAGTGTGTTATCATACAAAGGGTTTTAATTGTTCCTTGTTTCTCATGAGGGCTCAGATTTCTCTAATAAACTAAGGTTAATACACTAATAAAATATTATATTTAAAAGGTATTTTTTAGATTACTGTTAAGAAAACATGTATTTAATATGATCTCCCATTTAGAATTCAATATTATGCTTAGCTTAATTTGTTTATTCTCTAATATAGAATGAGCTATATACAGCAGTGTGTTGTTATTTTACAGTGTAGTTTAATTAGCCTGAATTCACAGCTTATTGTTATGAATGGTCATGACCACTTAATGAAAAACCACACAAAGTACTAAATCAGTACCAGATATCAATGAAGAGATTACCCTAGTCATAAATTATACATGCATGTTAAAAAAAAACATGTCTATTATTGAGCTGTCTCCAATCTGCCCTTTTATAAAGTGTTTGGACAGCAGTTTCAGAAATCCTGAAGGATGCTAATTACCTGGAGGCATTTTAGTCAAATTTCAGTCTGGTATTGTACAGAGATGACATTAGACATGCATGGTGGTGATCTTAGGCTGATGACCTCAGGATATGGGTAAAGTGTTCATCCTTGATTTTTCAGTAGTTTTTTACCTCATCAATCATGGTATGGTTTATCTGGACTGGCTGCAGGGCTTGGGAGTTGGGGTAACCATGTTATCATGATTATCCTATCAGTGGCCAATTCCAGTGATTGTTGACAAAGGAGAGCTGAAGGGCTGAAGGCTTGGCATTTTCTCTACTCCTATTTTACATTTACTGTATACTTTGGGAATACTGTAACTGTCAGTCATGGTCCGGTACCACTAATATGCAGCAGATATTCAATCATATACCTCAAGCTTGGATATCAATGTCCTGTCCCATGTTTGGAATCTGTACAGGTCTAGATGGGGAGAATCAGCTTAATGCTTCCCAAAACAAGTAGTTATGAATTTTTGGCTGGCCAAATTTGAAGAGTTTCCATTTTTAGATTCAGAGGGGTCACACTTTCCTACTCAAGACTGGTGTGTAATTTGATGGACATGTTGGACTTCCAGAATCTGCCCAGATGTGGCCAAGAGGTCCCCTGCCCAATTATATCTAATGCATCAAATGTCTCTGGTCCTAGTTGAGAAGTCCTTTATATGGTCACCTATGTCCTATTACTCAAGTTGGACTATTATCATACATGCTTGAATGCCTTTGAAAACCAAACAGCAGTTGGTCCAGAATCCAGACTTAAATATGTCACACATCTGTTCCATGAACTGCACTAAGTTGCCAATGAGCTTCTGGATGTAATTCAAGATATTGTTTATTACTTATAAAGCCTTCATGACATACAACCAAGTTAACTGAAGAAGTGGCTATCTTCCATGATTTCTGCCTTTCTAATAATATCAGGCAGAATCAGTGTGGTTTTGGTCCCCTTAATCACATAGTGCTACCTATTGGGATCCAAGAATTATGTGTTCTCTCACGAATGGAGGCAATGTCCCAGGATAATGTTGCAGGATCCAATCTAGGTTGGGACCAGAGGTTTAGTCTTCCAAACTTTCAGACTCGTGCTGGACCCCATTCTCAGACAATCTCTCTCTAATGGAATGTGTTCCCTGTCAGGGCATTGTGTTCTGGAATGATATCCTCTCCAAAGATCTTTTCACTCCCATCACACTAATGTTCTGGATATTACTAAAATTTGACTGTAACCCAAATCTGGGTTAGGGTGTTTGTGAACCAATGGATTATTAATGTGTGAGTGTAGGTACATGAGATTTCTTTTTAATTCTTTTCTTTTTGTAGATTTTTGATAAAAAAGAATTATAAACCATGGCCATATGACCATGAGTGCTGCAAATAGCCATAAATGTGGACCAGTTGAACACCTAAAATATAGTCACATGACTGTGGGAAAGAGGGAAGGTGGTTGAACTTCAAATCTGGGAAAGTAGTTTTTTCAGAGTCCATTATAAGTTTGAATGGTTGCTAAGCAGCCAATCAAAAGTACAGGTGAAACTCTATCTCATATATTAGTTTCACCTTTTAAATTGCATTACTGAAATAAATGAACTTTTGCAAGATATTCTAATTTTTTGAGTTTCAAATGTAAATAACTGCCAGTATAATAAAAAAGAAAATTATAAAAGGGAAAAGACTGGAAAAATCTCATGTGTACATGCTCAATTTAGATATTACTTGCTTGGTGTAATGGCTGATGACCCTATACTCTGTTCAGCATTGTTAGCTCCTATATTCCTGAATGAATAAGTCAGTCACAAGGTGCATCTACAGGTGAAACTCAAAAAATTAGAATATCGTGCAAAAAGTTCATTTATTTCAGTAATGCAACTTAAAAGGTGAAACTAATATATGAGATAGACTCATTACATGCAAAGCAAGATAGTTCAAGCTATGATGTGTCATAATTGAGATGATTATGGCTTACAGCTCATGAAAACCCCAAATCCACAATCTCAGAAAATTAGAATATTGTGAAAAGATTCAATATTCTAGGCTCAAAGTGTCCCACTCTAATCAGCTAATAAAGCCATGACACCTGCAAAGGGTTCCTGAGCCTTTAAATGGTCTCTCAGTCTGGTTCAGTAGGAATCACAACCATGGGAAAGACCGCTGACCTGACAATTCTGTAGAAAACCATCATTGACACCCTGCATAAGGAGGGAAAGCCTCAAAAGGTAATTGCACAAGAAGTTGGATGTTCCCGAAGTGCTGTATCAAAGCACATGAATAGAAAGTTATGTGGAAGCGAAAAGTGTGGGAGAAAAAGGTGCACAAGTAGCAGGGATGACTGTAGCCTGGAGAGGATTGTCAGGAAAAGGCCATTCAAAAGTGCTGGGGACTTTCACAAGGAGTGGACTGAAGCTGGAGTCAGTGCATCAAGAGCCACCACACACAGATGGATCCTGGACATGGGCTTCAAATGTCATATTCCTCTTGTTAAGCCACTCCTGAACAACAAACAACATCAGAAGCGTCTTACCTGGGCTAAAGAAAAACAGAACTGGTCTGTTGCTCAGTGGTACAAAGTCCTCTTTTCTGATGAGAGCAACTTTTGCATATCATTTGGAAACCAAAGACCCAGGGTATGGAGGAAGAATGGAGAGTCACACACTGCAAGATGCTTGAAGTCCAGTGTGAAGCTTCCACAGTCTGTTTTGATTTGGGGAGCCATGTTATCTGCTGGTGTTGGTCCACTGTGCTCCATTAAGTCCAAGGTCAACACAGCCATGTACCAGGAGATTTTGGAGCACTTCATGCTTCCTTCCGCAGATGAGCTTTATGGGGATGCTGACTTCATTTTCCAGCAGGACTTGGCACCTGCCCATACTTCCAAAAGCACCAAAACCTGGTTCAATGACCATGGGATTACTGTGCTTGATTGGCCAGCAAACTTCCCTGACCTGAACCCCACAGAGAATCTATGGGGCATTGCCAAGAGAAAGATGAAAGACATGAGACCGAACAATGCAGAAGAGCTGAAGGCCACTATTGAAGCATCCTGGTCTTCCATAACACCGCAGCAATGCCACAGGCTGATAGCTTCCATGCCACGCCGCATTGAGACAGTAATTGCTGCAAAAGGGGCCCAAACCAAATACTGAGTACATATGCATGCTTATACTTTTCAGAGGTCCAATATTGTTCTATGTACAATCCTTGTTTTATTGATTGCCTGTAATATTCTAATTTTCTGAGATTGTGGATTTGGGGTTTTCATGAGCTGTAAGCCATAATCATCACAATTATGACACTATTGAACTATCTTGCTTTACATGTAATGAGTCTATCTCATATATTAGTTTCACCTTTTAAGTTGCATTACTGAAATAAATGAACTTTTGCACGATATTCTAATTTTTTGAGTTTCACCTGTAGATGAAAATACTATGAAATATCACAATGCTGAACTTTTCTCATGTTATTTTAGAAAGAAAATATCTCATTCTGTGATTCCAAAAATAGCAGTTTTTCTTTGCAGGGAACCAAATAGAAATAACAGTCCACATTTTAAAAATCATTTTAAGATGTTTGAAATTTTTTGAGCTTCCATATCAAATTCAGTAAATTTGTGCACATGAAATACATTTCTGAATTGTTTGTCAGCTCCCTTCCTGGAAATGTTAAGCACTGTATTTTCTCAAAGAATTTTACAAATTCTAAGTTCTTTTTGTGAAAGTGAGCAAAGAATTTGCAAAGAAATCCACTAAAATGAGATTCTCTCCCTCTATTTTTAGTTCAAACTAAGCTTCTAATTTTTTTGTCATTTAAGACTAGGGAGAATATGGAATTAACAATAGCAATGGCACTTAGAATTATATACCACTTCATAGTGCTTTACAGCCTCTCTAAGGAGTTTATAGAATCAGTATATTGTCCCCAACAATCTGGGTTCATATTTTACTGACCTTGGAAGGATCAAAGGTTGAGTCAACCTTGAGCCGGTGAGACTTAAACCTGCCAAACTGCTGGCAATCAGCAGTCAGCAAAATTACCCGGCAGCACAGCATTCTAACCACTACACTACCACTGATCTTACAAGTAATAGTAACCACAACAGTAACATTTGCCAATCCCAGGTCCTTGGAAAGGAACTTGCTATAAGAATAAAATGCCAAATCCAGTCTAAACATCTGGCTGACACTGTGACCAACCATATTAATATTTAACAAATAATTTATATATATAAACTTCACTAGATTTATTGGATTCTTATTGTAGTAGACTTGCTGTCACCTAGGCCAGAGTGGCATAACTAAACTATTAACACAAAAAATCTTTGAATATATCAGAAATTTACCATACTTCACTAAATAAATTATACTTTTTCCATAACTGTTAAAGAAAAGATCTTACTATGATTGATAACAAGTCCTGCTTGAGAGGAAGAACATCAGTACTCATCAGCATGAAGAGTTCTCAATTGGAAAAGCAAAGAACTGAAGTGTCTAAATTAAGGAAAACACCATCAAATCTAAGTTAGTGCAGGAAAATCTCTGCCTAACTTTTACTTCTTTAGCCCAAACTATTGGAGTGGCCTATGAATTCTGAGGGAATTATCTACTTAGGAAAACAAGAATGCAAAAAATGTAAATGTTTACAAAGACACTTCAGTGAAGATCAGGATAAGTAAAAAAAAGATGCCCAAGTCTTATTTTCATGCAGTAAGAAGAGCAATGTAAGAAGCCAAGTCAAATTTAAAGTCATCAATGAATATAAACTCTGTTCTTGGTTCTTGTCCACTCAGATACTGGTCAGTATCTGATAATTCACTATATTGTGACAAATTCTCTTTGTTTCTGAAGAAAAACTGACAAACACAAGTGTTTTTAATTAACACTTAACAGAAACTGCTTAGTCAAGTTATAATAGTTTTTCTTACTTACTTATAAGAGCTGCAAGATAAGAAACTTCCTACGTTCCCACAATCACAGTTAAATATTTTTTCACCTTTTGGCTTAACTAAAGCATCTAAACCAGTGGTGGGATTCAATTTTTTTTACTACTGGTTCTATGGGCATGGCCTGGTGGGCGTGTCAGGAGAAGGATACTGTAAAATCTCCAGTTAGAGGTGGTATTTGCCGGTTCTCTGAACTACTCAAAATTTCCTCTACCGGTTCTCCAGAACTGGTCAGAACCTGCTGAATACCACCTCTGATCTAAACTGACAATTATAATGGGATGTGAGAATAACCTTGAGATACAGGAGGAAGAGCTACATATTATATAATGGTCCAACAAGAGATATTTCAGTCCACAGAAAGAATGGGCAACAGAAAGCATCTCATAAGTTACCTGTAACATAAACATACAGGAGAGGAGATGTTCTTTCATACTTACAAATTTCTGTTATTGTAACCTTACAATAAGGATTGTCAATACTCATGGCTTTGGTTTCTGGTCTGGCCTATCTTGAAGGGCTGACAACAATCTAATATATGATCTTTGGTCTTGATGTGGGTATGATTTAAACAACTCTGGAAGGGTGGATGGAAGACAGGTTGAAGGGCTATAAAATTTGCCCAACATTTTGTGAATCAATCCTTTGGAATTTAGGGCCAATGATATAACACCATGATTAGGATTAGCATTAATATTGTACAGGGACAAGTGGCTTCTCAATTTCAATCATTGCTAGCCACTATCTTACTGAAGTCAATCAAAATCAGTGGAGAGAGAGAGAGAGACAGATAGACAGACAGACATACTTTATGTTGTGTGTGCTATTGAATAAAATTGAATGGTGTAGCTTCAGTTTTTAAAGAATTGGCTGGCAGAGGTGTTGATGGTAGAATTACAAATATATAGCCTTGTAATATTCTATTATCCCATTGTATTAATGACAAATACAATTTTATAGTTCCCTCTGGATACTAGTATAATTAATAGGCCCATTTAATTAGCTTCCTTGAAATGTTAAAGAGAAATCTAACTGCTTAATTCTATGCTTGACAATTTGTACCTAATTTGACATTCCTCTCAAAATTCTGTCAGGCTTTTGAGGTAGTTTCCAATCTTAAGAAATAACTCATTTTAAAAAATAAATTGTCTCCTAGCTAAAAGTTGAATTTCTTTACAAGACTAAAGAAAAAATAAAGTAAAAAAAAAATATTTGACAGTGGAACCAATTCTCCAAAAAGTGGTGAAATCTCTGGATAGAGTTAAGAAGAAACTAAACAACTCTCAAACTCAGAAATAATTAATATAAATTCCTGTACTGAGTAGATGATTGCACATACAGTTGGGAAGACGCCAGGAACCCAGATAAGCCTTGACAATAAAAGATAACTCATGATTTGCTTCCCACGAGTTGCTGTAAACAATCTCCCTTTTAAAACACTGTGTTTCCAGCTGCACCTAATGAAAGGAATCAGGGCCCTTTCCTCCCCCATAAGCCATGCAACTCACATTGCTCCCTTCTTTGTTCCTCCCTTCGTGCCCTAGGATGAAGAGGGAGTGGGCCTGGATCTTCTTCTGAATTCCCTATCCCTTGCTCTATCTCTCCCCTGTTCTACCCAGTTGGACTTTGCCCTTCTCCAGTTTCTTCCACAGCCACCAGAGCCACATTCCCACTCCCTGTCAGCTGCTCGGCCTCCCACTCAGAATCAGATTCCAACAGGGGCATGATGATGATGATAATGATGATAATGATGAACAGAAGAAGGTATATGTGTGTGGGTATATTTTTGCATGTACAGCCTGTGAATGATTAATTGATTGATTATGTATCATCATTTTTACTATAGTGACCAAATAAATATCAATAACCATCTGTCTCTAACCTGGCCTATGAAAGTCCTTTCAGGTCTTCCAACATTGTACCCATTGCCAATATAACTGAATCCATCCACCTTGCTGTTGGTCATCCTCTTCTTCTTTTTCCTACTATCTTTCCCAGCATTAATATTATCTTACAAGTATTATTAAATTAGTTTCCAGCAAGACCAACAGTAAGGAATGGTAGAAGTTATATATCAGTGAACATTGGATCACTACAGGTTCTCCATATTGATATAGACAATATTGTCATGTTGTTGGAAGCCTGGATCATTAGCATTACAAAAATATTATTAGTAGTATTTTGTTTACATAATGTTTTCCATACAAGAAATAAAAAATTATAATCCATATGTGATAATATTAATTTTGTACTTACAAATAAGAGCTGTAGCGGGGCAGGGGTTAGAATGCAGGACTGCAGACTACTTCTGCTGACTGCTGGCTGGCTGCAACTTGGCAGCTCGAATCTCACCAGTCTCAATGTTGACTCTGCCTTCTATCCTTCCAAGGTGGGCACAATGAGATCCAGATTGTTGGGGGCAATATCCTGACTCCATGAACAATTTAGAGAGGGCTGTAAAACACTGTGAAGTGGTATAAAAATCTAAGTGCTATTGCTAATATAGAATCATTTTTAATCTTTAATAATTTAAAAAATTGGATATTCCATAAAGCATGCAAAGATGAAAAAAATTAGGAATTAGAGGAAACCTTAATCAAAACTGTAAAATAAATTTTAATCTAAAGTGAAGAAAGATGGGTTAAAACAGACTTTGGGAAAGATAGCACCAGTTTCCACACTGAATGACATACTGAAGCTCAAATGGACAGCCTTTTTCACATGTAGTTTTCAGATCATTAGGCATAGGGTGTGTTTTGAACATAGATAATCTATCATACTGAGGCCAAAGGAGTGGCAAGAATTTTAACCATCAACCATGTCTTACCTGACATGAATTTTATTAGCGCTGCTATTTAACATTTATTAAGAGTACAAACAACCTATTGCTTGTTGGTCTACCAACATAAAAAAAGCAATTGTCCCAGCTGTAATATGATCCCAAATAAGCAAGTCAAGACTCAGTCATGCTGCTGCATTTTGAATAAGCGAAAAGCTATGGAGAAGTCAACATTTAATGTAATTTGAAAACAAATTTCAACATTGGGTTGTAAAGTTTTACTGTGGCAAAGCTAAATATAATAAGATTTATATAATATAAGCATATTGACTTGCAAGTTGATTTATCATCCAGGTTCAGGATAACCATTATACTATGGTAAATATTCTTCAGGATAGACTCATAATTAGCTGAGGCTCTGGACACAATTTAATTATCAGGGAGTATCTTTCTGTATCAAACATTGCCTACTCTCTATTATGAGAACAGAATAGTCTTTTGAGGAATTGTTTCCTTTGCAGGAGAGGTCACTCGCATCTATAACATAATCTACTATAGAAGGCACAAATAATGGAAAGGTGAGCACACAGAGATGGTGTGTACCCAAGGATTCACACCCACAGAGATGGTGGCATTTTCTGTATTTTTTAAAAACTCCAATATTATCTAGAATGTCTAAAAATTTGAAGTCATATGAAAATGGAGATATTTTAGAACATTTGGCACATTCAGAATTTTAAATGTAGATCCAATATTGTGAGTGTTGGGTCTTCATAAATAGCTGTTATGATAGGCATGGCTACTTGAAAAACAATCACTTACCAGAAAGCACTTCTTCCCTATCTCCAGGAAGGCAAACAAAACACTTAGTTGCAATCACATATTGGGTTTGTTTTCTAAGAAAGATTATTAGGAATAAGAAGTATTAAGAAAAAATGTGAAGCCATAGAATAGAATAGAATAGAATAGAATAGAATAGAATAGAATAGAATAGAATAGAATTCTTTATTGGACAAGTATGACTGGACACACAAGGAATTTGTCTTGGTGCAAATGCTCTCAGTGTACATAAAAGAAAAGATACATTTGTCAAGAGTCATCAGGTACAGCACTTAATAATTGTCATAGGGTACAATAAGCAATCAAATCATACTAGGAAACAGTCAATATAAATTGTAAGGATACAAGCAACAAAGTTACACTCATACAGTCACAAGTGTGAGGAGATGGGTGATAAGGAGTGGTGAGAAGATTAATAGTAATAGTAATACAGACTTTGTAAATAGTTGGACGGTGTTGAGGGAATTAGTTGTTCAGCAGAGTGATGGAATTCAGGAAAAAACTGTCATTGTATCTAGTTGTTCTGATGTGCAGTGCAGTCTATAGCGTCGTTTTGAGGATAGGAGTCGAAACAGTTTATGTCCGGGATGTGAGGGGTCTGTAAATATTTTCACAGCCCTCTTTTTGACTTGTACAATATACAGGTCCTCGATTAAAGGCAGGTTGATAGTAATTGTTTTTTCTGCACAGACCATAGAATCTCTATGCAGAAATTACTCTCCACGTGCTCCAGAAATGTGAGGTGTATCATAGGGCAAAAGCAGAGTAGGTTTAATTATTTCATTAATGAAGTTGTACTTTCCCTTTTGGAACTTGTATGCAATTTGGGAATCTTCTTGAATTTACAGTCTGAAGGAGCAACTAGCAGCTATGGCCAAAAGGGATTTGCACAAATTCTTCTAGTGTACCAACTAAATACTTGGTTTGGAAGGCCCAGAGAAAGTCATTCATTCTTTGTTTGAAAGTATTATTGCATTATTGCAATGCAAGGAATGGCCCTCAAAAATAAGTTGCAGCTGATTCAAAATGCAGTGGCATGGACAATGATGGACATGCCAAAGTATGTTCATGTGAACATACTATGTGTTACCCATAGGTTTTTGGGTGTCATTCAAGGTATTGACTATCATCCATAAAACCCTTCATGGTACATTGATGGGTTATCTGAGGGACTGTCTATCTTCTATCATTTCCTGCAATCTTATACACATGGCACAGTCAGCATGCTTCAAGTCCCATCAATTAAGCAGTTACTTGGAGAGAGCCAGGAAGCCAACCTTCTCTGCTATAATGCATCCCTCTGGAACAACATTCCACCAAATATTTAGTCCCCAGAGATTCTTTCTACCCTGCCATTGTTTAAATGAGCCCTTAAAACCAGGGTCTAACATGTGAGAGGGGCTTTTGTGTGATGAATGGTTTGTCAGAGTCTGTGTTTTATTATTTTTTTTCAAAGTACTAAAAATGGGTCTGAAAATTTTAGTCTAAGCTATTCCATTGATTTCACAATGGACATGACAGAAATAATAAATATCCTCCCTCCCCCCCAAAAAACTGTGGGAAAAATTTAATTCCAATATATCAAAATCCATTTTACTTATTTTTTCCTCAGTTTCATAGTCCTTCAAGTTTTGCAGTGCATTTCTCCATTGTCTTATTAGGAAAAATACCTAAAAAAATGCATAGTCATGAAAATAACTTAAAATATAGATGGTACTGGGGGGGGAAATGCTTGCAAAAATGCAAAAAGTGAAGAAAATTACAGAAATATGTATTTTGTATATTAGATAAAATATGTCTAAAAAGCTGGTTTATATTGAAATAATTTTCAAATTAAAATCAGGAAGATATATGCCTCCTATTTTTTAATTATTTACTTTTTTTAATTGGGAAGTTTTCCCTAACAAAATTATTTTTAAAAACAATCAAAGCAAGTATGTATATACACACAGTATTATTGTCAATAACAATAAAAACATTGTATTAAGATCTAAAAATGATTGAAGTCAAAATAGCTGAGATGATTCTGAATGCCTTTCAGGCACATCTGAATCAAATAAGGTAATTATTCTTTAAAATGCTTACACAAAGTCTGATTTGCATGCTGGTAATTGCTCTGCCTTGTGGCATCTAGCAATTGACACAGCAATGATTTTAATTATTGTAATTTCATCAGTATAAATACTTCAAAGTTATGCAAATAGTCCTTCATAATTCACACAGACAGTTTGCAGTATTTGATTTACTAGTCTTGTAAGTCTCTTTGTCTATCCAGTTTATTCTCAGATGTGACTGTGCATTGCAATTGAAGCCTCTCACTCACATCAAAGTCTCCAAATCAGAACAAGATGAGCTAATTTTACAAAGACTGACAGTTCAAACATTAACTTGCAAACACAATTATAAGATGAAATATATTAAAAAAGACTTCAGTCTGATATTATCTGACACTGATACCTGAAGCTAATCATGTCTAATTCTTCTGTGACACTGGCAAGTAATAATAATTCTTAGGCATTTGACTGTTTCATCACAAGTCCAATATTTTACCCACTAAAAATATCAATCTATACAATATATTGCTATATTTTTGAGAATAATAAATAAAACTATGTTGATATTTCTTCAGTTAATATTTATAATACATAATAATATATTGAGTTTTAAATTATTGTTTGAAATCTCAATTTGGTCCATCAATCTTATATTCTGTACAATGGACTCAAAAGACTTGGCTTAGCAAATCAGGGACATCCTATACTTTATGGCAGATAATAATTAAACCTTAATCCTGATAATTGCATGGTGCTGTATGAGTAGATGGCTTATCAAACCAGGGTCTAGACAGATCTAAATTCCTCTTCAGCGCCAGTTTAACAATTTCTGGATGTTTCTATTACCTTTAACATCCTGGGGTTAACATTACCCCTGTGAGAATTTGAGAATTTTCATTAATCTTAAGTTACATTTCCTAGCTGTTGCATTTCCTTGACTGAATATTGCAGGCTATAATTGCCTATGTTGTGGCAACATTCTGGAGCAGTCATTCTAATATAGGGGTGTAGAACAAGTGGTTTATATGAATAGTGAACTATAGAGAGGCAACATTCCTTCAGCTCTAGAGACCCAGACCCACCACTGTACATTTTTTCTACAAAAGACGTCCCCCAATATTTAGTAACAATATTTAGTCATGATCCTCAGAATCAAAGTACTTAGAAGAGTGCTCTAGAATGCTTTTGCTTATAGGGAGCAAACATAGACAGGCATAGAGTAATGTATAAATCCCCTTTTCATTATCTCTTTTCAGAGAGGAGCAATATTGATGTTGGAAGGAATGATGTTGTGGTTTCTTTCTTCATGAAGTAAACCTTAAAGGACTCTGGGTAGGCAGCAATATTTTCAAGCTATATACCGGGTGCTTAGAATGATTGTAAGATTCATTCAAAAGTATCTTTTTAATTCAGGTGAAAAATATTTATATATTTATTTTACCAGCAAAGTCAATGAGTGATAAAAATTCCAGGTTTTTGCTGGATTATGGTTCCTTTTTCAGAAAATAATTCAAAGTTAAATAATTTTACTATCCTTTCCAAGTGCTACCAATGTAAACTGCTACCGAACCTTTGCTCACTGGTCAAAATCTAATGACACACAATTGAGTTATTGCTCTTAAAAAAAAGATTATCTTGGTATTAAGCCAAAAAGTTTGCAGTATGCAGGAAAATGGAGAACACACAAGATATACAGCTCACTTTAAAAATTAGCATGCACTCTAATTTTGTACTCTGTGTCATTTATGTTTGTCTTCATGTTCTCAAACATTGCTTAGTTAGTTAGTTAGTTAGGTAGGTAGGTAGGTAGACTTGATTTGTCTAGATAGATTTGAGAAAAAGTTGCCAAGGATAGGATTTGATTGACATATGATGTCAACATCACATGATGTCAACGTCAAACATTTTAAACAAAAAAAAAGATAACTGCAAATCCATCCGACACAAGCAGAAGAAAATAGTCTCTTGAAAGAAAAAAATCAGGAAATAGCTAAATTTATTATGTACTAAGAATGAAATGCAGAAGATAACATCATACAGAAATATAATGTAGATTTATATTATTAAAATAGTATTAATAGACAAATCAGATAGAAGAAATTGATCATTTCGTATAGCATATAGGATGTTTATTCTTATAATATTTATTATTCTGTATATATATATAAATTAATTGGTCCTATATTTTCACTGTTTGAACTATCCTTGTTTATTGGAAGGACAAAAACAGGATAGTGCCAAATTATTTTTTTTTATCATCTTGAGTGATTATATCACTCAAGATGATAAAGATCATCTTGAGTGATTATTATTTGGTGTGTATAAATCTTCCAAATGGTTCACAAGTAGGAACATATATGAAGTATCTCTTTGAGTCATTAAAACAGCTATCTCTTTTTCCAGGTTTTATGACCATTTCATAGCCCATATAACATCTAAATAGGTGTGCTAGGTTCATAATTCTACCTACTGCAAAATATTTTTTAAAAGATTGGTAGTCCTCTAAAATGTGCTTATGATTGTTCCATTCCATATACATTGTTTATAAATAGGTTATGTAAGTAATTTCAATTTTCTATAGATTTTTGTCTATGGAAGGACAAAGAATGTTTACAAAACCTAAGTATTAATTTTTGTACAAGCAAAGATTCAATAAGCAAGACAAAGTCCTTATGGTTGAAGACACTGGTTTAAAAAGCTTATCTAGGAATCATTTTATTCAATATTTGTTAATATCATGTTATATTAGTGGTTACTATTGAACAGCAATGTAAAAAAACTGTATATTTATATGATCTCAAGTATGGACATTATATGTCAGAATAGCAATCTAAAAAGTAATTGTATGATTTTTATATATGTGCATTATCAGTGCAAAGTTCTGATTGTTCACCACATTTATTTATCTACAACTGTATTTAACATCCCAGATTCAAGGGATTTACAGGAGCATGTAATGCTCACAGCAGCACGTATACAGAATTGGCTAATAGTAAAATAGTTTGCAAAATGAAACTATTCACCACCCTAACCCAACTTCTACATACACTGTTTATATTTTAAAATCCAGCATCTTATTCATATCAGAACAAAATAATGAATTTTAGTTCCTCCTGTAATAACATTCACAACATTCTTTTTATCTCATCTAATCTTGCTTTCTAAATCTCACCTCAATCAGGTTGTATATTTGGTAGCCAGGCAGATAGTTTTCTGACACCCATAACAACTGCCATCTTTTCCAGTGTTGTAGCAGAATAAATGCCACACAACGTATCATTTTTCACTTTTCCATAGCATCGTTTAATGCTAGAATTGCAAAAGTTTATTCACTCTTCTTCACTATACACACTCCCACACTTTGCTAAAGTTCTTTTACAATGTAGACAATAGGTGATGTTAAGCACACTAGTAAAAATGCCAAAACATGCAGAAGAACATGAACAGTTAAGGAAGAAGACTGAAAATTTAGAATATCAGCATCTTTTGGCATTGTGTATGATAGGAAATTTGAGGTAACCTTATCCGAATCTGAAGTACCAACCTCGTTACCCAATTAATTAAAACCTAGGATTGACTAGTGGTGTTTTTGTGGGGTTCTTGTAACAGATGTTTTCATGAGCATCACATAGTTTTAGGAATAAGGTATCAAGAGAAAATCAAGATTTTGGTAGCAGATGAACAAGCAGGAAAGAGTTGGATAGGCTAAAGATGACTAATAAGCAGATCAAAAGAAGCAGTGAACATAATGATATGATAGCAAGCAAATCCTATATATTAATAAATAAAAGCTCTGTTTCGAAATCTAATAATCCTATATCTTTTTAAAAAATTAAAAATAAACTCAAAAAGAAACAATGTTGATCTACTCCATGTGGGGCACTAATCCTCTGAGCCTTCATCATGTCTCAAGCTAGACCATCAATCTATATCTGTAATTTTCATTGCTGAATATGTCATGAAGATGAAAATCCAGGTATGATGAGGGACTCATGGCTGATAGCCAATTATTTTCTGGGAAAGACTTCTCATTTGCAATGGCACAAGACAAAGTGCTAAAACTTGGCTCTTTTCAAGCTGGAAACAGCCATACCAATTATGTATGGCTGGTATAAGAATTGAAAATTTCACTTCTTTAGTTTGTTTTGTTACAAACATATAGAAGTTCTACATTTCTCACACTAAACAGTGTGCAAAGAACTTTGCAATTAAAATAAAAAAGAAATAGAGTTGAGGTAGAAAGCGCAACTGAAATTCACCCAGCTTTACTCCAGTTCCCTATTAGTCTTTATGCAATATGTAGCTATCAAGTGCCCATTTGGGCTGCTGAGCAAAGCTAAAAAGAGGTGTGCAGCAGAATTCACAGTGTTATCATTATAGTGTATGTGCATTTCATGTCACAAACATATAAAACATTTAATCTACTATTAAATATGTAACACTATTTCCTGCTAAAGAAAGAAAAAAGGTTTGGCTGAACCTTAAAAAGGTTTTAAATAATGCTGTTAAGAAATATTCCAACCTTATTTAAAAAAAATTGTCTCAAAGCAGTTTTCTTTCAAAATGTTCTCTTTGTCATAGATATGGGCACATGACTCAATCAGGAAATGCATGCTGCTTTTCTGGGAGGACTAAAATATATATTTAGGTATAAAAATGTCATTTATCTGCAGAAATTAAGAATCATAAGGAATCAGAGAGCAAGTAAAAAAACAAGTTTATTTTTAAAAGCAGTGCAATAAATTAAAGTGTGCTTTATAAGCATGATCGTGTATAAATTAATTTTTGAAAAAACACCCCACTCTTTTTGGCAATCACCTTTGATTTTTATATAGTATGTTACTTTCCTGTCATACCAATCTGATTTCTTTTCTTTTTTTTTAAATAGCTATTTACGTGGCTACTTTCTATTTCTCATTAATCAAAACCTAAAACTAATTCCAAGCAGATATATTCATCACTGTGTGTGCTTCAAAATAATAATAATAATAAATCATTCATTCACAACAGAATATTAGAGAAATTAATATGACTCCTGGAAAGTATGACAATTATGTGCCTCATGATGAAGATAATGATGCATTATAATCATGATGCTTTACATCAATTAATGGGAAAATCTGATGGACAAGAAAGAATAAGGATTAGCAGCTTGCTATGTGGAATCATCTTCTTTCTGATATGACCCAGAAGTTTAAATTAAAATTATCACCAGACCTCTGTGGTATTAGCCAGACTGAGAAGCCTGTAATATGGAATGCGGGGAGACTAAAATCTATAATAAATACAAATGAAATTGCAGTTGTGGAGTAGAACTGTGTAGGAGGGAGATGAATTACAGTGTATTCTTGCATTGATATTACTGCAAATTGTTGATATCCCATTAACATCTATATTATCACAATATTACCTGCACATAAGCATTGTATCAAATACAAAATAATTATTTTAAGATAAGATTTTGTTTCGAATACTTTTGAATTGAGTTGATTCATGTATTCTTCAAATGTTACATTGAAGTTTAAATATCGAGCACTGTCTGGATAACATCAAATTAGTCCTGCATGTATAGGTACAGATATTTCTCAAATATTAAATTTATCTCTGAATGTAGTTGGTTGTCATTGCCATTTGACCTGAAGTGTATCAATACAATAATTTTCTTCCTTCTTTGATTTTGGAAATGGAACCGGGGGTGGGGTGGGGGGTGGGTGGGGGGATAAGGACATGCCATGTGGAGGTGTAGATTATTCTTACTAAACTTTCCCCAGTAGCAATTTTAATTAATCGGCCCATTAAAATATCAATGATTTTTAACTGAGAATACAGTGTGCATTATGAACATTAACAATTTTTGCAAATATTCATTTTTCCTGATATTTCTAAAGTATGACTCTCTAATCCTCCTCTAATCTTCCAGCAATACATTTTAGTGAGAACAAAGTGTTCTTACTCCACTTCATAAATTAATAAAACAACATTTCCTTTTTTTAAAAAAAGAACTAGGCAAACAAGAGCATTAGGCATCTTCAAATATAGTAGACAATATCTGAAGCACAATAGGCAAAAAAAACCTTGTTCTTTCTTAGAGTTGTTAAGATTCGAAGGTTGTCTTATGAAAAATGAATATATACATTCCAAAAGCATGCCAAGAATGCATGAGAAATGTTGTGCTAACCAAACTGAATAAATCCAGGACAAGACATTGGAAAATTGGCAAAGATTATGGCATGCAGTAAGTGAAAGGTCTGAATCATACCATCAGGAATTTTTGACACTTCTGCACTATGTCCATAAATAATTCAGAATTATTTGGCAACTGCTCATAAGGATCACAGAATTCAAAAAAGCTTCTAAAAATATGTTCTTCAGCCCCATGCCATTGCAGACAAGTGGCTGCTTTATGATCCCTAAGTGATAGTCTTCATCTTAAATATGTCTAATGAAAAACAGGCCTCCAAATTCTGAGGTACCCTGATCCAGGATCAAACAGCTTGTGCCATAAATATGTTCTTTGTCATTTAGTCTCTACCACTTTTTTTGCAACTTTGAGTCCATTAGTTAAGGCTACTGGAACAACAAACAATTAATTTGTTCCATTTTATATATAATCTCTGTTTAACAATTTTATAACATAGATTACATGGCTGCATTATTTCTGCCCCATATTGAACTCTGTCAGCCTATTGTTCAATGCTACTGAATTTTGGCATGTTGGAATCAGCAGTATCTAAGACCCAGATTTTATGGAATTTATATTTATATAAAAGTGAAATACTACTCATGCATCATCACAAAATCTCCAGAACCATAGAGCCTACAAATTTAAAATTTGTTCCTCTTGGCTTCTAGGTGCTCACTAAGAAAGGGTTTTTCAAACTGACCATCAGAGCATTAGTATTTCATCTATTATTAACATGCTCTGATGCTAAGGATTTCTACCCACCTGAAAGGAGTTTTTCCCACCTGAAAAAAAAAATCTGTTCCAAATGCAAAACACAAGTAGAGGAGAGAAGTTTCAGTTTTAGTTTCAAGCAGCTTTAGTACAGAACAGTTGAGCTAAGCCACGCCCAGGCTCCTTGCTGTCTCCTTCTTGCTCAGACAGCAAATACTGGTTCACTTTCCAAACAGCTCTCAACTCTGTCACACGCTGACAGGACTCTAGCTAGATGAATACCAATGGATGCTGGTAGGCAGAGGCAGAATTTGTTTTCCTTATTTTCGTTCCCAAAAACTAAGCCCAACCGCATAGTTTCGTAGCGAAGCATGGGTATCAAGCTAGTTTAATATAACAACTTTACAGACCAATGTTAAAACATTCATATATTTGGTCTATATTTTAGACCAATGGCAGCAGATCCAGGAGGAATAAGCTTTATTTTTTCTGCCAGTGCTTTTATTCACATCTTAATGGATTTTGATGGACAATCTGGTCTCAGCCAAAATCTGAAGGACTCGACATTGGTAAAGCCGATGAAGTAATATGTCTTGTATATCAGCGTCAAACTCAACTGCAAGTCTTCGTCTACTATCACTAACCCCTTCAGTACTTTTTTAATATGATAAAAGGTAAAAACAGGCTCTGTTGCCCCCTTCCCTTCAGTCTGGGAAGAGAGAAGGCTTTGAACAAACTCCCCCTCTATTATATACCTTAGCTGCTTGACAGCCAAGTTACTGGAAATGACAATTGTTGGATTTCAATAGTAACAGGCTACCACATTGATAATACCAGCTTTTCAGCTTTTACTAGGGAACTTTAACCTTACATTTCAGTTTTAACTCTAAAAGGCAAGCTTTTCTTCTTCTCATGGTATAATAAGAGTTAGCAGTGACTCTTGGGAATGATACTACAACTCTAGTCCTAGAGAACAACAATGTCAAGTCCCACTAGAGACTGTGGGACTAGGCAAAGGCAAGACAATATGTCCCATATGGGGTTATCAGGCCCCAAAGCAAGCTGGTTTTGTTGGGTTTTTTTTCTTTTTCTTCTTTGAGCGTTAGCTTTTGAACGGAAAGCTTTCCAAACCTAGGCTCCAGGCAGTATTTGTGAGCCTTGTGGTAGTGATAAGAACTCAAAGCAAGAGGTAGGGAGATAAAAATAACTACAATATCCTGATGTTTCACAAAACGAATGGAGAATTTATTTGGAGACCAATGAAGGATTGTAAACTAGTTGTTCCATAATTCTACAAATCATGGAAAATTACCAGCTGGTCCATTTGATGCAAATTAGATCCTCAGGAAAATAAAATAAAATACAAAGGGAAGTTTTCTTTTGAATGTTTTAAAAAGGTTTGCCACAAGAGATGTGTGGATGGGTGGTGTCTAAACAGTGAAATCAATCCCCATTAGCATCAATTGATAAGACATTTTTATTGTTGCTGCTCTTAACAGGGCAATCCTTTGTATGAAATCAAGCTTTAAGAGTATTATTTTCCTCACACTTTCCCCAGCATACAGGGCAATTTGCTGAATACTCCAAAAACACTATGCCTGTGTTTAAAAGCTTACTATCTAACTGATGTCTCACATGACTCTCCTTTTCACCCTAGCCCCACCCTTAAGGGATAGAATAAATTGTATTTTCACAGTAAAGGTGGCCTTGTCTCCCGCCCCCCCAATTCAGTGCATGGACATCAATGTCTTATTATAATGCTGACCTGGGTGCATTGAGCAACTGTTTCACTTATCTATTTTAGGTGGCTATGAAGAAACAGCCAAATGATTAGTGCTTGTTTTCATTGTCATTGCATTTTGGGTAACTTGAGTATTGCAGAGGGAGGGGGGAGAGAGTAAGACAGAAAGAGGAAGGGAGGGAGAGAGGGAGAGACCATTTTCTCCTTTAGTTTAGCATCAAAACATGTGACCAGAGTGTTAGACACAAGAGCAGCAGCAGGGCACTCAAAATAAACCAGGCCTTTTCTTCCTATGACAATCTTTTAAAACTTCTGAGCAGGAGAAGAGAATGATTCATGGAGCTGGATCTGACTTTTCAAAACTATCCTGTCCTTTTCTCTTACCATCTTTTCATACCATCTTTTCAGGGTGATGGCACCAGGGTGATTGGCCTCTGAGTATACAAATCAAATTTATTTTGATTTGATTTCAGTTTCATTTAAAAATAATTAATTAAACAGAACAAGTGTGATTATGTTTCCTGTACAACTCAATAATTTATTCCTGTTACATTGCAATGATAAATCAATAGCAATTTTGGGGAAAGCTCTGGGAGTCACATCCAAGGCTTTCAGAGACTATATTGCAGGACTCTTTGCTCTAGAAGGAAGCCTGGTATCATTTCTTTTTTTTAAGAATAATGTATTAATAAAGAAACATTTTCCCTACCACCATATTAGCTGGAAAGAAAACAGGCTCTCAAGTATTGGGTGGAGGGAAGGTACTAATCTAATGAGAATAATCGTTGATTATATTTCTGCCATTGTTAGAAGCACATAATACTTGAAGTGAACATTACATTACATAGGCTATTTTCTTGCAGTAATAAAAGGGAGGGGGGAAGGGAGGAAAAACAACTCTTGTTTTTAATGCATGCTCGGTTCCTTCCATTTTAATCTTGTATGTGGGCAGTGGGGATTAAAACATATACATATTCCTTAACGTGTGCTTTCACTCAGAACATAATAAGACAATAAATAAGGAGTAGGCAGAAATAGCACCTTTCAAGGCATTTGAAAACCTTTCAGAGAGTAATTGGACAGGAAGGTCTGGGCAACTGGAAAATATGTGATCTCGTTCCTGACTAAAGACATGAATGTCCATATAGCCCATCTGCCAAGGTTATAAACAAAAGGCATCTGCTTTCTTAGCTCATAAGCAGTTGTGGTGGTATGTGCTTTTGCTTTCTTTATCCTTCACTAAGCATGCTCTCCTAATGCACTCTTTCAGACCCCCAAGAAATTGTTCCCTTGAAAGCTGTCATTCCTTTTCTTCGGCTCCCTCAAACAAAACAAAGAACCAGTCCGACTTTCTGCTATTCAGGGGTCACTGGAGATCAATTCTAACAACTCTCATTAAGTGCAGATTAGGTGGCATTGTCTCTCTAAAATTAGCAAACCTAGGGTGAAGAATGAGTAAAGTCAATTTCTGATTTAAATTACAATAAGGAAATCACCTCAGGAAGCTAGTTAATTCACTAGGAACTGCTGAAATATTTTTGTTTTGTTTTGTTTTATTGGAATCAGTGGTATAGTTTCCCTTAATGTAGATAAAAACACATTTGTCATTTCTCCCTTTCTCTCAACAAATGATGATTCTACATATTGTGACCTTTTTTTACAGCTTACAGTACAAAGGTAACTAAATTGCAATAGTATTATAAATAGGCTCTTAAAAAATAAAAACTAAAGCAAGCATCAATTACAGCTGAATGTATCCATCACAGTGTTACAGAGGTGGCGCATAGCTATATACTTCTGCCATTACGATACATATTTGAGAAAATTTCAGGCTCTAAAGAGTTTTCGATCTTTAATAAAAGTAATCCAGCAAGTCAGTTTGGTAATTTCTGCAAACTTAGTTATCTTGACAATCTGTTCTTCCATTATTAGTGCTTCTGAAGTCTTCCATCTTTGTCCTTTGTCTTGGCTGCTGTGATCATATATAGAGTCTATCATGTGTGTGCCTTTTCTCATTGAGTATCCATATAGTCTGAGCGTTAATTATCAAAACTTTTTGCATCATTATATGCATTTCTATCCAGTATGCCCTTTTTGCTGAAAATGGGTAAAAATGAAATGATGATTTTTGCATTTGCTAATTAAAAAGGTTTGTTTATGGTAATAAGGGTTATGATATACAATATATGAGGGCTGAGATAATAATTGTTTTGCTTGTAAATACTGCCAAGGTGATCGAAAGTCACTTCTTTAGATATCTTCATTTTTCTTGCTTTTTTGTTATTCTTCACTTTTGTTCTTTTATAATCATTTTCTATTTCTTCTATGTTTCTTTAGTTTACTTAAAATGCTTGTTGTGCCTTCTTTTAATAAAAAAATATAAAAAAGAAAATATCTAAGATTAAAATTTTAAACCAGGGACAAGCAAAAAATGTGAAAGTGGGCTTGGATAAAAGTTCTTTTCTTCAAGGACCACTGTGAACTTGAACATTCGTAACAATTACATACCATCCCATGAATTTTGACTGCTCTTTGCTACAAATATGCCTAAGTTTTTCAGTCATGGTCAATTCTTCATTTGTTTGTCTCCCAAATGTATGTGCATTCAGACAACATAATTTCTTATTGTAAACCAATAAATATGTGAGACAGTTCACTTTTGATATTTGTAGCATATAAAACCTGTTTGCATACATGATAACCAGTTTTTAATATATGACATGCATTGATTTTTTTTTGACAACCAAATCTGTATCAATAGATTTTCCAAGCACATGATAGTTATATTAATACATCACACTTTTATATAATTCAAGGGACCTATGTGTATTCCCTTCTTCCCTTTTATCTTCTAATATAGCAACAAAGAGATCAGAAATATTTATTTTTATATATTTTATGTATGTATATATTTATTTTTATTAATATTAATTTTTAGTAATGCTTTCTTCAGATGACCAAACCTGGTCAAACTGTAATTATTATTAGTTGTAGCTTATTGAACCAAGTCAGATTGGAATCATGGCCAACCTCTTAACTTTAGCATGCCATAGTTAATGCTAATCACAATTTATGATTTATACATAAAGGGATAAGATAAGATTTATACATAAGGGATAACATAAGTAAAAGTGCCAGTCTGCTCAACTAGAACTACTGAATTAGTATTTCATTAGATATACCAGATCTGGAATGTAAAAATTCAAGTAATCACTAGGTGGCAGGGGAAAAAATGAACATTTTCTGAATTGCTTTGAAGTCTTCTAGCAATATCTGAGTTTTTGAAGTCCATTTTTCAGGTCCAATCCCTGATGACTATGGTAGAAGAACAGAAGAAAATGGAATTATTTCAGAAATTTTCCACTCAAGCATGTGTTCTTCAATTATGCATTCCATTAGGTGCAAATCAAGTCAGTGTATGCACAAGCAATAGATTTATTGACTGCATGCAAATATCTCCTTCCTTCATTTGCTTGACTGAATTTGCCCTTACTTATGCGTCTTAATGTTTTTGAGACTTAAACATTAAAACTATATCAAATATTTCCTTAATCAAAAATCAACTGATAGTATTGATGGATTGAGACAATAAGAAAACAGGGGAAGAAAAAATGTTTTCTTTTCTCCTACTTACACTGTTTTCCCTTCCCAAGCAGATTAAAGAATGCAGCATCTCTTCATCATCATCCTGTACAAGTCTTGCAAGAAGAGAATACTTATTTTTAAAAGGGCATTTTGAGGGTTCAGAGTGCAGAGATGTAAGCATAGATATATTTTATTAAAGCTCTCTTGGCTGCCAAGTGCTCTCAGGAGCAGCCAATAATTTGCCAGATGAAAGTGAGTGGGCCCAAGGAAAGCATGGAGGCACTCAGAGACCTATGTTCTTACTGGCTCCTGTAACCCTGGGTTACCCATCCTCTATATCAAGGAGATCTATATCTCGACCTCAATGGCAGTAGTTTCTATATTCATCAAATTGTCTAGGGAAAAAAAGTAGCAGAAAAATAGCAACAATCATAATTGCAGGAAATAAAATAAATTTTATCTATATGGATAATGTTAGTATAACATCATATAGACAGACAGTTGATGAAAATGTCAGGAAAAACTTTGACAAAGCAGCTATGTTGTACTCGGAGTAACATATTTGTATCTATATTGGGTAATCAGTATAAACTTCAGTATCTGCCTCATTATTACTGCAATTGGGGTTAGACAAGTGAACTTCTATAGCTGTTTGTGAATGTCCTAAGAGAAGTAGGTTGCTTTGATTTAAGGGATGTAAAAAAGTGATGCTGAAACTCTACTAGTCCATCCTTTTATTCCATTGTGTCCAATCCAATGCCTGGGAAAAAGTCACAAACAGAGCATTGGCAAATTAACACCCACCTATTCACATCTGTTAATAGCTCCCTTATGATGTAGTGCAGGTTTTGAGTTACTGGAAATAATATTTAGCCATTGTAGAAGTAGTAATAGGTATGACTGTTTCTAAAGTTAGTCAAATTAGCATATATCACCATATTATGTAATAATATTATAATTTAGTTTTGTGGTAAGTGAAGAAGTATTTTCATTTGTCCAAAACGTCTCCCATTGAGTTATGTAGTATGATCACAGTGACTATATCCTTTGATACTCAAAGTATTAGAGATGTTAATATAGCAGTTACCAATACATGGTATAGATCACTAAGGTCTATTACTAGTATTCTGCAGATATTAGAGATCTATTGTGCTCTTTTTGGTCTAGTGGTCTAAATTATCTCCCACAGATCAAGTACTAAAAGCAAAGCTCACACTTCATCATGCAAATATCCAACTTGGAATTAAAGGAGTAGCTGCCAGAACTTTCAAACATGCTTTGATGGATGGAGTCAAGTCTTGACTAGAATGTCTTAGATGAATTCATACCAAAGCCAGCATTTCTCTTACGTTCCTGGCATATGCCTACCTGATCATATTTCAACTGTTTTTATAAAGTTCTATCAAAACAACAAAGACGTTTTGCATGCTTATATTTCCTTGGCTGAAATGCTTGTTTATGCTAACTGTAGAATGACACTTTACCATAAAACATAAGACACTGACATTAGAATTAAAAAATCACAAGCTTCTTTATTGTCAGATCTTCCTTTTTTCTGAATGCCTTTAATGGAAACACTTGGAGGTAAAGGCTATAAAGTTACATTTCAGTAACTTCAGCCTAGAATGACATTGAGCCTATGCTCTCATTAGGGCATGAAAAGATATTAAAAACATCATAGCATAAAAAATGCAAACCGTGCTATTTGCCACCATTATTTTATAGATTAAAACAACAGTATTTAAGCACGTATTAAAGAGATCTTATTGGTTTTTTCCCGCACAAAACAATAAAAGGTTACAGTAATTCCATCTCTTTTGGCCTTGGTAAAAAGTAGATATTGTGATCTCTATTGTGGTGCATTGTTCTTCAGCAAATTTAATTCAGGAATCTACCACTCTACCCGAGTGAATGGAAGATATGAATGAAATACAGGATAGCTTAATAATCTCATATAAATAGCCAGCCAAGGGCCCTCTGGCCAGCTGCGATTCCATCCAAACAACAAATTGTCCTCATAAACTTTCCTTCATTGTACCACCCAGGATTTACTGAATAAGCTGGACAGTAGATGTGTCAAACATTAGCCATTAGCAAATGTATTAGCATCAAGAGACTTGCTTTCTGCCCTAGTGTGAATAATCAAGCCAAAAGCCAGTTGGCACTTAGCAGCATAATGCTGGAAAGGCCACTGACAACTTTCTTTCTAGATTAATTCTGCATGTGGCTGGATGGTAAACGGATTTATTTGTATAAGCAGTAGTGAGATAAATAAAGAATGAAGGAATTAAATGTAGCTTAGAATTAAAAGTAAGCGTTGTAAAAATAAAAATCCTTTATCTGTCAAAAATGTATGCCATTTGGAACAGGTTTTGCAAAAACTAATTGCAGGTGGGCAGTAATCTTTTGCAAAATTTTGCAAAATCGCCAAAGATTATGTCTTGGTGTAAGCATTAGAGAAAGCTATAGTAGGTATCCTTATTTTAAAGCTGTCTTTCTATTGCTTACAATAACTTACACGCATTTTTACAAAACAAAAAATATTCAGAAGACAATTCATAAAAATCACTTATATTTAATAATACCCAAATCAGTAATCTTCTTACAAATGTACTGTCTAAAATCTCATTCTATTGCATTTCAATTGCATAATATCTGTATGCTTATTGTAAACAGTTATGTTAAAATTTCATATTGTCTATTAACAGAAAGAGCAATCTTTTTGAAGAAATACAAGTATCAGTATAATATAAGCACTCCTATAGTCCTTGAAGAAGCAAGTGAATAGTATAATAAAGCGATGTCCCCATTTCATAAATGTTTCACCATTTAAATAGGAAAGAAGGGACTTGATAATTGTGCCATGAATATCAAACAAACTTAAATAAATCAGCCAATGTCAATAAATCCTTTCCAAAAGCTTCAGTAGGGAAATAATTTGGGGTGCATACTTCTGGCTAAGGCAAAATAGGTCTTTAAGTCTTCCATTAGAGTATAAATACTGGATGTAAGTCCTTTATTAGACACTAAGCTGTTCATGTACAACCATGCTATTTGCATAATAGTATACAGGCAGCAGAAAAAACTTAAAAAGTTAAAGTAAGATTTAGCTTACCTCTTGCTGATGATCATGGATACAGAACCATGTAGGTTTGGGGCAATAATATGGTTTGGTATTGTTTTTTGAGATGTTTTCTAATTTCCTAGGGTAATCTTCAACTATTGTATTCACTGGTAGTCTTACATTTAAATACAGGCTGTCCTTGTTTATTGACCAATGCTCAGTGGCCATTGATATTTGCAATGGTGCTGAATGAGAGGTACTTATGACCCTGAGTTTCTAGCTGTGACAGTGTCCCCACAATCATGTGTTCATGATTTGTGGTTTCTGACAAAGTCAATTGGAAAGCTAGAAGAAGATGCAAGTCACAATTTGGTGAGGTCCTCGCTTAACAACCCATGCAGTTTTCACTGAACAGCAGCAACCAGGACTACAAGAACTGCTGTTGTTAAGTAGTACAGTTATGTGGGGTATTTTATGTGTGACTGAGTCAGTTAATGACAGAGTTCCTGGTTCCAGTTAGCATAATTAAGTGAAAATAACTTATGCTAACCAAGCTAAACTCTGCTTAACTTCCACAGCCAGTCAAGCTCAGCCACGAGTCACCACTACTAAAAAGCTCTTTGTCTATATTTCCACTTGGGAAAAGAGCCTAAGAAAGATAATATAGGTGGCATTAAGTCACCATCTTTGCAATTAGGATTTAGTTTTACTGCTCCTAGCTCAGCTCATATTCCTGTTATATATGCATAGTTTTCAGCTTATTTATAAGAGATCTGAATTAATGCTCCAATTGCAAAGAAGCTATTTCCATTGATCTTTATACAGCCCTTTCCTCTATTGAATTTAGCAAACCCCTTAGGATGAATTGTTGAACTCCTATGCAAATATCTTTATTCTCCTGATAGAGAAAGATAATGAGGTGGACACCTTTATATTAATAATTTGAACCATGATGTGCAGTCTAATCAACTTCTCCAATTTATTGTAAGTTCTTCCGTACAACTTCCACACTTTAAAGCTCCTATGATATAGTCTACATTTCTAAACAACAAGACACTGAAGACAGAAAAGAGCAGAGTGGTAACATCCAGTGAAAAATGCATGATTTAAGAAACAATTATGAAACAAGGAAATTACTTTTCCATCACCGTAATAGTTGGAATAATATTGCATAAAGTTTAAAAATTTTGATATTCATCAAAAATTTATTATAATTGGCAGTTCTTATAGCTGAAATGATATTTAATCTTATTACGTTAGCAGAGTTAACTTCTCTGATATATTTCTAGAGAGCAATTCCTGTAGGAATGCAGGTAAAATGGAAATCCATTATATCTTTGAAACACAATGTTTTAAGACGATTTCAACGTGGTAGCTTCCAAGATTTAGTATCCCTCAAGAAATGAATCTCTGTTTCTCCTTTATCAGAGCCTCATGAGACTCATAAATCTTTTACCACTATTCTGCATCTCCATATAGTACAGTCATATAAACTGAAACTAAGAGAAAAAAAATCAGGGCAAATCTGTAAATATCAAAAGTCCTGCATCCCAATTATTTCTTTTGTTTTGTTTTTAGTTAACAAAAATACTTAGATATACTGTATAGTTTCCCTATAGATATTCAGACACAATGGAGCTTGTATATCATATTGAAAAGTAACATTCTTTTAAGGCAATGACTTAGACAGAACTATTACAAAATAAGAATTTTTCATATTTTTAGTGCCCTGACACATCACCCCATGTACTTTACATTGCATCTTCTTGCTTTTTATCCTATTTAAAAAGAACTAAATTGAAATATATTATATTCCATTCTGATGTTTTGGTTTAAAATGAATGGATCTTCTGTTCATTCTAGTAGTAGAAGGTAGTATGGGGGCATCAAAAGAAGTAACCACACTTGAAATATTGCGTACAGTTTTGGCTGCCACAATATAAAAAAGATGTTGAGACTCTAGAAAGAGTTTAGAGAAGACCAACAAAGATGATTAGAAGACTGGAGGATAAAACATACAAAGAACAGTTGCAGGAATTGGATAAGTCTGGTTTAATGAAAAAAAGGATTAAGGCTGACATGATAGCAGTGTTCCAATATCTAAGGGGCTGCCACAAACAAAAGAGGGTCAACCTATTCTCCAAAGAACCCAAAGGCAGAGCAAGAAGCAATGGATGGAAAATAATCAAGGAGAGAAGCAACCTAGAACTAAGGAGAAATGTCATGACAGTAAGAAAAATTAATCAGTGGAATGACTTGTCTCCACAAGTTTGGGTGCTCCAATGCTGGAGGTTTATAAGAAGAGATCGGACAAGCATTTTTCTGAAATGGATAGGATCTCTTGTTTGAGCAGGGGGTTGGATGAGAAGACTTCCAAGGTCCCTTCCAATTCTGTCATATCACAAGACCTAAAATTGACACCTAACATCAAAAATGTCATCAAAAAAGCACAACAATAATGTTCTTTCTGCGCCAACTCAGAAAGCTCAAACTGCCCAAGGAGCTGCTGATACAGTTCTACAGAGGAATTATTGAGCCTCTCATCTGCACTTCTATAACTGTCTGGTTTGGTTCTGCAACCCAGCAAGACAGACACAGACTTCAGAGGATAATTAGGATTGCAGAATAACAATTATTACCAACCTGCCTTCAATCAATGACCTGTGAAAATATTTACAGACCCCTCACATCAGAGGTAGTATTCAACCAGTTTGCACTGGTTCAGGTGAACCAGTAGCAGTGATTTGGTGTGGGTTGCCGAACCAGTAGCAACCCCTGGCTGGCCATGCCCCAACCCGGTTGCCCGGTCTCTTACTTGCCCCGGTCGCTGTCTTAGCTTTCCCTACCACATGGTGATCGTGGTGCAGCTCAGGCAGGTTTCTTCCTTCTCCTTGTGGACGTGCCTTTTCCAGCCCAGCCTGACCCGGTCCAGCCAGCAGGTGGGTGGGTGGGCAAATATTCCAGGGCTTCTCACCCCTCTTGTTGCAAGATGCCTGAGATCCTTCATGCTTTTTTTTGGTGCAGCTGCAGTCCAGCAGACGCACCGAAAAAAGCACGCCCTGTTTTATGTGCCGGGCCCGGAAAGTCTGAGCAGCTGGCGCATAAAGCAGGGTGGTGCCAGACCATTGAAGAACTGGAGCGAAGCTGGAGATCAGTAGCCGCCTCTTTTGCAACACAAGAAGCTTCCCCAAATCGACTGGTTGGTCATCTCCTTCTCTGCCAGTTTGTTCTATATGGCCGAGGAGGAGGAGACCAGCTGGCCGATTTTGGGAGGATTTCTGTGCTGAAAAGGGGGCTGGAGACTGAAAAAGAGTTGCCTCCAGCAGTCGCTCCTTTGGCCAGCTGATCTCCTCTTCCTCGGCCATACAAAACAAACAGGCAGAGAAAGTGAAGACCAGCCAGCCAATTCAGGGAGGATTTCTCTGCTGTGAAAGAGGCAGCTACTGATCTCTGGCTTTGCTCCGCTTCTCCAACAGTCAGGCGCCACCCTGTTCTATGCACTGGCTGCACAGACTTGCAGGGCCCGGCACATAAAACAGGGAGTGCTTTTATCAGTGCAGCTGCTAGACTGCAGCCACACCGAAAAAAGCATGCAGCAGCTGCAGGCATCTCGCAACAAGGGGGGGTAAGAAGCCCTGGGACATGTGGTCACCTGCTGGCTGTTCAGGCCAGGTTGGAAGAGGCGCATCTGCTAGGAGAAGGAAAAAAGTGTGCTCTGGGAAGGCAGGCACTACACAAGTGGGCAGATGTTCCAGGACCACTGAAAGGTCGACTTTAAGACCGGCCCCATGGAAGAAGCTTAGAACCGAAAGCAAACTTAGTGGTGGCAGGTGATGGGTGTGTGTGTCCCTCCACAAAGAATGTGAAGGGAGGCAGACACTGTACCTCTGGGGAAAAGAGGAGGTGCCAAAGCCCTGGCTGTCACCCAGGAGGGGGACCATGGAGAGACATATCACATGCCCCTGTCACCCCCACCAGCGCTATTTTTGCTCTCGTTCTCAGCTTCTTCCAGGGAGGTGCTCTTAAAGTCTATCTTTAAGAGCTGGAAGATGTTTTTTTAGATCTCTGATTGTTAGAAAGTTGAGGGCCAAAAGGCCTATCAAACACATTAAAACCAATAATTCACCTTTCAACACAACAAAAAAATCTAATAAAAAACTATATAACTACCTTTACCATAACCCTTATTCTATCACTCATTATTCTACTACTCTAAAAGGACGCAACCCACCCAAACGATTTCAACTCAAAATTACTAAAATAGAAAACAACACCACCAACAAACCCCAAGAACAAACCACCAAACCAGCGCCACCAACTCATCATTGGAAGAGGTGTAGCCCCTGAATTCACAAGAAGTTCTCTGACTTTTAAAATGCATCTGCGCAGTTTCTGCCTCCCTTCATGCTCCTCGTGCATGCCGGGAGTGCCTAACCGGAGTGAGAGAGAGCGAAGTTGACTGCTATGCGAGCACCTTGGCTTCCCCTCTTGCTCCTCACAGTTGCCCTGAGCCAGTGCGGTTCTTTAGTTGGGCAGCCAGATGGCCACAGCAGTGCCTGCAGCAGCAACAGGCAGCTCCGCAACAATGAGGTACAGTAAGATTTGGCGGTGCAAATTTATCTCCGAGGGGCTTCTGGCAAAAAATAAAACAAAAACCACCCCAAAATAAAACCCATTTGACAGGCAGACTGAGCTTTAGTTGGGCTTTTTTTTGTCAGCCCAAGGGAGGAGGAGGGAGGGAAGGTACATAGGAAATCACCTTGTCTCTTTATCATCAGTCATGTGACTGAGTGGGCGTAGCCAACTCGATGTCACTCACAGCAAGGTACCATACCACCTTGCTGAGTTGGCCACGCCCACTCAGTCACATGACCACCAAGGCACACCTACCAAACAAGCAACGCTCACTGAACCAGTAGTAAAAAAATTTGAATCCCATCACTAAGTCACATCCCAGACATAATAAACAAATTGTTTCAATTCTTACCCTCAAAACGACCAGAACAACTAGACACAAGAACAGTTTATTCCTGAATGCCATCACTCTGCTAAACAAATACTCTCCAACTAATTACAAAGTCTGCATTATTATTACTATTAATCTTCTCATACTCCTTATCTCCCCTCCCCTCCCACTTTGTTACACTTGGAAATAATGGGTCCACCACTAAATAATTGGTGGAATTTAATCCAATTATTGCAAACTATACCAAGTGCATAGTATTACCTCATTTCTAGCATTTTTAACCTTGTACAAAGTTTTAGTTAAAGGGTCAAATAACCATATTTATATTCAGCAATAATATAAACTGTAAATATATTATGAATTATAACATATTTACTAAACTGAGTATATTTTGGACAAATTAAATAAAGCAAAAAATCATCCTTGTGTCTCACAATATAGAATCAAATGTTAGAACAAAAGCAGAAGACAATGAGGATGAGGTGAGGGAATATAGATTAGAATGTAATAATCGAGTTTAGTAACACAGAAAAGGCAACATGAGGTGAATTAATGTTTAAATGCACACAACAGAATTCATGTATAGCTCAAGTGGTTTCCTTCCAAGTCATAAATTTGGCATACAGAAACAATGTGTTGCAGACATATGCCTTTTATAGGATTTTCCCTTCTTAAAATAAGAGACTATTATGATGCTCTCATGCAGATAATAAATTTAGTTCAGAAATCTACCCACTGTGAATTCTACCAAAATATAGGTCTGAGAATGAAAAACAGTATTTCCACAGAGAGAAGACTGTCTGAATATAACAGGTGAAACTGAGAGGTAGTCAAAGCAGAAAAAATACTTGAAAAATAAAGAATAACCAGAACTTACTTGAGCATAGCAACAACAAAAATAGAAATACTTTACAATTAAAATATCTATAGAATTAATTAAAATTCTGTTTCTTTTCAAAGTTTTTTATCATGTTTGCAAATAAGGACAACAGCAATATGATAGATAAGCAAACAATTTAAGGAATGTACATTTTGCCATTTTCCTTCGACAAAACCAGAATTAAATCCTATTCCATTACATAGAGAGATGGGTGAGAGTTTATTTGATTTGGGAAAATAAGATTTAGAAGAGCTCTATATGTATCTTCATAAACAAGACAGAAGGAACTTGGGACTTTAAAAATCTGAAAGTGGGAGAAACAGACTTTTGTATCTCAGGGAGAGGGTAGGAATTGTTATAAATAATCCATCTATAGTTTTGAAATGCTATAAAAGAACAGAAAGATAGAAACTAACATGGGGGAGAGAATTGGCAGGAAATACCTTGGAGTTTTTAAAGCTATATTTTTATTTTATGCATATATGTGCATAAGTGGGCCTGCTTGTGGGTTTATAACATTTCTCTTGCAGGCAATCAGGCCAAAGCCATCTGTGTCTTAACCCAGCTTATTTTATACAGTACGCATAAATAATTGTGTAAGGAAGTATGGTTTAAGACTGCACAATGAAATATTTTATAGTCAGAAAGTAGAAGCAAAATAATTTTGATTGTGAAATAGGGCAAATTAAAGGAAGATACTTAGATTCATTAACATACTGGTAAAGATTTAGGTATTTTTCTTTTCTTTGATACATGTTGGATTTTAAAGAAAATGATCATAGAAATATGAAAAGTATCCATGCCATGAAAGTAGTTTATAATTTGAAAGAGTATTTTGGATGAGAGAATAAACTATTTTTCCCCTACAAACATTAAGTACTTGAACTACTGTAGTCATTTTCAATAGCTCTTTGATGTGCCAGCAAAAAACTTTAATTAACGGCACTCAGGAACTCTGTAGTTTCTTTTGGTGATAACTTCACGCTCCTGACATGCCAAATATATCTAGAACCGTCATTTTCAAATTGGAGTGGCTTTAGAAATGTGAAGTGCTCTACTAATTTCAAATTATTCTGAGCCATGAAAGCCTAGGATTCTGATCACCTCTACACTTAAAAGACATTATGAACATTTGAAGTAGTTTAATGTTGTGTTTCTGTTTGAGAGGTCATAGACTTAACTTTCTTATTACTATGAAGTGATTGAGCTGGTCATGCAATAATATAATAGGACATTGGAATGGCACGTATTTTCATCCCTAAGAAAACATAACTGTGCAATACAATGAAACAGAAGTAAATGCAGGGATGGGCAATCTTTTAAAAGCCATTTTCCTAGCCAACAAGAGCTATAATGATGGGACAGGAGAAGAAGGCATTTATACAAGCTCTCTTCCAATTTTGGAGTTGTTCCGAAAGGAGTATAGATGTGGCTAACTCTTTAATTAATTCCTGATGAAAATCATTGTGAAATATTATTGGTTTTTATTTGGGAGGTAGATGTTGAATTGTACAGAACCTTTTGGGTTAAATGTTTTCCTCTCCTTTTAGAGCCATCCCCAGTCAGAAGTTGGTGACCATTACTGTTGAGTAAACATACATATGTACGTACGTACGTACATACATACATACATACATACATACATACATATTACTGTTGTATTAAAAGAGTACATTGCATTTTAGCCAAATCATAGATTTTTTTCTCGTGTGTGGAAAGAATACGTACATGTTACCTTCCTGTAATGTACAAGACTTCTTCATATAATTAATTATAATAGTTGATGGTTTTTATTCTTCATTGTGTGTTCCAAATATTTCAATTTCCTTTACTTGATTGTAGTCACAGATTCTATATCTTTAGTTATGTTTTAGACAATAGGCTCATTTCATATATGATCAAACTATAAATATTATATAAATTATTAGCTTTTGAACCAAACTTTGCAGACATTCATGGGTAGCATAATAGAAAAATACTACCACTTTTATTACTGGTTTCATGATTGTTTCTGTCTTTATCAGAATTATTTAAACAATAACCCAATAACTCTAAGTCTAAAGCAAGATTTAGAAATTTGTTTAAATTTATAATTTCCATGAAATATTATCAAAGTGTGCATTTTTATGTTCTTTCCTTTTGTTTTTATATCTAATAGATTAAGAATGGTATACTAATATTTGCCATAAATAGTTTATGTATAAGTTCCAGTAGCCTAGGCTATGCTGAAAAGAACTAATATAGTAGAAAATCAGTATGCTGAAAAAAGCTACATTCAAATGATAAGCAAGGGGAAGCTATCAATTCCCACCTTTCAGCTAATGCCAAGCCCTATTGTCCTCTCCCTTGAGTTTAAGTTTGATTCAATAAAGCTATGGCCTTTAGGTCAGTTTATATATAAATTTGTGCCTATGTTCTCATTGGTTTCGTTGACAGGAACATTCCCTCTAACTCCTTGCCTTGCAAATTACCAGGGTTACAATTTAATGTCATCAGATTTAAAGACAGGAGTACTGCTCTTTATCACTTGATATATACTTGTGTTTCTGGTCCACAGTAACAAAAAAAGGCCATTTTCTGGGAATTCTGGGAAATTACAGTCCCTATATAACTGAAAGTCATCCGATTAAAGGAGGTGAAATAACATATACATGAGTAGCTTCTTGTTTGTTTGCCTGAAGGGTATCAATATTCATTAATGTCCTAGATGGTTTGCTAAGTAAAATATTTAATATTCTCATAACAGCAACAGAATAGATTAACTTGCATTAATAAGTATGAAATAAATGAAATAAATGTTTTTGTAACAATGTTGGATCATATTTGATCTATATAATTTTTCCCCAAATTTTGTGCCTTCTGGTGGCAAAGTACTAGAGTTTCCCTTATTCTAGTAGGCCTAAACAGCTGATAGCACTTTACCAACTTGGCTAATTAGCATCATCTTTGATTAATAGTTTCATTAGCAGTTGGATTGGAACTTCTAGGAGTGCAGAAAAGGATAATTCAGGAATAAGGCAATGAGAGACAATTTCAGTTATATGCCAAGAAAACATTCTGGGACCATGTGGTCATTGAAAGTTAAGTTCATTTCAAGTGAATCTTATTACCTTCTTTTGGCTAGAGTTACTAATAGACATGTTAATGGTGATATTGAAGAGTGAATCCAGCACACAAAAACACTAATAGCTAACCTGCACATCCTATATAGTGAGAAGAAACTGTGTTGTGATCAATCATATTGTACCTACATGTTTCAATAACCAGATTGTTGTACCTTACTATCTGTACAGCTTGACTACACATCACTGTAACAGCAGCGATGGAGGGTTGCCTGAATTGGAATTAAAGAAAAAGAGAGAGTTTGGGATAAATGAAAGAGATTCTTATTTCAAAGCAGCATTCACTTTATAGGTTGGTAAACTGATATTACTTTTACAATGCAACGGAAATATAATGGCTGTATTATAATGCTCTTCATAGTCCAAACAACATAACATAAGAGGAAAGTTGAAATTAACTGGAAGAATAAACAATATGTGAATGCTAAAGATAGAGAACAACATATGGAATTGCTTAGAAACAATGCCCTTTCATATGATTCATATTAAATCAAATTAAAAATCTTCATGGTTCTAGAGCTTCAGTTAAGCTAAAATAGGCTTAGAACATTGACAAACTCATGGGCCATGAACCAGATGCGTTACACGCTGGCCACGCCCATACCCAGTTTAGTGAAGGGAAAGTCCCAATACATCATGTGTTGCCACTGTGACGCCGCCGTGACGCCATGATTTTGATACACCTGCTCTAGAAGGTTACATTTCTGCCCAAGACAGTCATGCTACAAAGTTCAGTAAAATTGAATTTATTGTTCTATAGATCCAAATACATACTGATTTTAGAGCTATTGATCTTAATTTCCCATTAAAAATAAATTACAAAAAAAATCTTAAACTAGATAAGAAAAATACTATCTACTCTACACAACCTGTGGACTCCTGCAAAGTCATGCATAATAATGAATATTTAATACTATTTTAAAAAAAATCTTTGTAACTGTTAATACAATTTTGAACAACTGATTATTTATTCAGTGATTTTATTTTTATTGTCATATGTTTGCACTTTACATGAATTACTTTTCTGTCTTGTATGCATGAAGAGGAAAAGAAGAAACCTAGAAAACAAAGAATAGTATTAGAAAGCGTCACATTAAAGAAGACTGTACTGAAGAATGAAAAAAAAAATCCAATAAAACTTAAGAACAAAGTGATAAAGATTATCTTTAGAAAACACCACCCTCACTACAGGAATCCTCTCTGCAGTCTAATTAGTGTTTACAAAAAACAAGGGCAAAAAACAATAGGCATATATTGCCTATTCACAAGAAAAGTGTTAATTTTCTTATTTATCTTGATTAGTCCTTTGTTGTATATGCTCCTTGTTCTGAGGAGCTATCATACTGCTATCATTCCTAGTCCTTGTTACTGCTTTGTTTAGCTTAAGTTAAATAACATACAGCTGTATCCAACTTGCAACTGGAAAATGAAATAAAGTGAAGCAACAACAATGCACACGAAATGTAAACTGCATTTTTTCAGACATATGTCAAACTGCACAAAAACATTCCACACCGAGAGAATCTACTTTGGAAATGGGATTGAGGGATTGGAGACTTTTTAAGGCAACCTGGAATATAAAGTTTGAATATGCCAATTTTGACACACCATCAGATTTGCTCAGGTAGAGCCCCACATCATGATTCATTAATGTTGCATAATGTGATGTGTTGACATTAACAATGTATTATCAAAATGAGATGTCAAACCTGAGAACTCAAAGGAAGCAAAATTTATAAGAAAACTATCCTTATTATGACACTTAGGACACCTGCTTGTGTCATACTATAAACAGTTGCAAATGCATACATGACCTTTTGGGGTTTTTTTTACACATAGACTCAATGATATGTGCACTTTTATTTCTTATCATGAATAATTATTTTTCTGCATCTGGAAATCATTGATTTATCATGAGGGGTTCATTATAATTATAAGTTCAGAATACAAATGCCACTGTTCCTGACAGCTACCAACCTAACTATTATTACTATTAAAAATCAAACGTGAAAAGTGGATAAAATGAGTCCTCGTTTGCTAAAGAAGTGGTATTTGGGCTGCATAAGTATACATTACATTTTGTAGAATATGCTTCAAAAACTGATTTTAGTATAGTTTCAGTATGTGGATTTTTTTGTGTAAGAAGTATATTTATAAGTAATAAATACCTTTTTTATTACATGTTGTCAGAGCTTATTGAAGTTTATCCCAAACTTATGAAAAAACTTACTCGGAAATTAACCACTGATTTCAAGCAGGTTTATATTTAAATGTACTAAGAATGCAATCTAAATTACAGTTCTATATATCTGAAGACTTTTTAAAAATGCAATTATAATCAATCATATTGAACTGAAAAATATAGCTAGAATAAAAATAAACTATTGTTTATAAAACATTCAAAACAACACTTTCTAACCTCACTGACAGGTCAACATGCCATATTTATCTGCTTTAAAAACATTAGCTCAATTCCATGAAAGAAAATCCTTTATTAATATGTGACTGGTTAATTCAAATCCTACCTGAATGTCACCATATGATAATAATGATGACAACATCTAGGCCAATAATACAAAATCAATAGAAAGCACCAAAGTGCTATCTCAGGCAAATCTGGAATGTCATTAGTTTATTAATTAAATTGACACCTGCCAAACTAAAGCTAACCGATCTTTGCTACACATGGAATATTAAAACCATTTTTACCATTAAAATACTTTATAAAAGTAAATGTATGCTGGTAATGAAAAAGAAACCTCAAACAACTTAGAACTAGAAGCTGGATAAATTTAAAGAATAGAATAAAACTGTAAGGTGCATAAATACCATTTTTGCAAATGGTCTTTTAACTCCTATTGATCAGAAGCTAGACATTCAAAGACTAATTATACTAAAACTATTCTATTTCTCTAGAGTACTGGCAAATCATTCACCTGAAACTAATCAGTACTCAAACCACATCACTCTTAATTACATTTATGTTTGATTGGGGCAGTGTACTTACTTGCATTTGTAGGAGTCACTATAATAAAGAGCTTAAAAACTATTTTTAAAAATTATTGCTTATTGCTCACCATAGCTAATATAATCTTAGCTAACTTCTTGCACTGAGCCATTTCTTACTCACATGAGGTACATTTGTCATTCTTAGTTGAAAGTAAGCCCATTGAACAACCAGAGCAAAAGTTCATCAAATTTCCCAAGATGAACTGGAGTTTTCTACTCTCCATGAATTCTGGAAGTTGGAGTCCCAACACATCTGGAGAATATCAAACAGGCAAAGCTGATTTTAAAATTTTGAAGTAAGATTATTCAAATGAAAATGCTCTTATGAAAGATCCAGGAATTTTGATCAAAGAACTCCTATAGGATAGCAATAATGTTAACCACAGATAAACAGTTGTACTAATCAGTTTTTCCTTGAATCTATGTTTGTTAATGCTAGATAAAGAATACATATGCAATGAGCTTAGACAATAAGATTTAAAGTGACAGGCTTAAAACATTACAAAAAAGATACCATATGCATTGGAGTCAGTCAAAAATGTTCGTTGATAACTCTATAATTTCTTTGGAACTAGAATTTAGCTCTTATAACAGAAAATTGTAGTAGATCCAGTATAGGCAACTCTAATGTATTTTTAACCAGAGATAGTTTTAACTCTATTTTTTTTATTTTGTTTTCAAAACAAAATATTATGAGGTAGAACAATGCACCAACGTACCAACTTTTGAGTCTTATGATCCTCTGCAAATATCTGGAACTTCATACCTCAGTATTTCTTAATCAACTAAGCAGTCTGAAATATAACACCAGTAACATTTTTTTTTAAAGTGCTGCTACATATACTACAATTTCTTAGCTATAAAAGTCTGGTTGAGTATAACGTAACATCATACAAAATTCTTGTCTCTCTTGACTACTATTTTGTGTCTTTGGATTTTTTCCATCAGATATGGTAGCCTTGAATGTATGTTATCAACAGGATTATGTTTATTTCTCATTGCAGGGAAATGTTATCTTAATCAGTGAATAAGAGAAGGATTCAACATTTTATATAAGGAAAATCATCCAGGGAGCGAAATTTTTATTGGACCAAGCCAATGTTTCTCAACCTTGACAACTTTAAGATGTGTGGACCAACATGCTGACTGGGGAATTCTAATTCACATTTTAAAGTTGTCAAGACTGGAAAACATTGGACTAAGCACTTTAAACAATGCATCAACTTATTACATTGTGAGTAAGGTAAATCACTATTGTACAACTGAAAAATCTTAGGACAATTTGCAAAGAACAAATAAAATATTTTAAGTCTACTCCAAACTTTCTGAGATAAGCATAAATCCCACCTGAAGAAAATTCTGCAACACAAATGTTGCCATGGCAACACTTTTACCCACTTGAGACTTTTAATTTTAGTAGGAAGCAGAGGTTCTTACACCACAAAAATGCTATCAGACTAGAAGCAGAAAAAGGATAAATCCAGATATCATTCCTCATTCATGACACAGAGCATATTTTAACTTGCTGATGCTGATAAGTATAATGATTATCTCTATTTGGGAAATATGTAAAAGGAACATTTTAAGGAAATTCTGATCCATGGGTGTCAAACTCGATCATGTCACATGACATCACATGATGTATCATACATTTTTTGCCTTTGTGGAGCTGAAGTGGGTGTGGCCTACACATGATGCATCCAGCCTGTGAGCTGCCAGTTTGACACCCCGGTATCTGATTCATCAAGGGACTGTTTTTACCAAAGAACATGTAAATCTCAGAAATCTGCATTTGAAGAAAAAGGTATGTCTTAGAATTATTGATTCATAGAATTTTAAAGTTGAAAAAGACCATAAAGATTATCTCGTCCAGTCTTTGCAGGATGCGGCCAATTAAACCTTCTTGAAAGAATCCTCTTTTTAAAATCTCTAGAGACACAAAATACACAACCCTAATATTTTATTGTATTGATAATTCAATTCAGAAGTTCTTCTTTATATTTAAATGAACTCTGGGTATCTATCACATATTCATTATTAATAGCCCTAGTTTCTATGGCAATGGAAAAAATTGTTATTTTCTTCAACATTGCACAACTTTTATGTTCCTCAATGCTGCTATTACATAACCAGATATGATGGTCGGAACTACCAATAGTATAGGAATAATGTAAGATAACTCAGTGCTACTTTGTCAAAACTATGGGGCACATCAGAATAAACAGAAGATATGTGTCATCTCAGAGAAGCTGCAGTCCTTGCAATAACAGAAACTTCTAGAAACAGAGTCCACTGAAATAAACCAGCACCCAAACACTGTCATCAACAATGACAGAATCCATAGATTCATCAAATTCTTATATTTCTCATTTTCAAGCACAGAGTGACCCATGTGTTACAAAGATTAGTTGTTTCCATTCAAGTAATACTTATACATTACATGTATACATATAAGAACCTCCAGTGCTTATAGCGTACTTATTACTTCAGAGTTAGGAAATTGAAAACTTCAATGTTCTTTTTAATTTGTCATTACGTTTTATACAGTATATTACTTAAGGCAACATGTAGCAAAATATGACCCTAAATATTGAATAGATGTTGTAGGGACCAATGCAAAAAAGTAATAGGGGGATTTAATTGTAGAATGAGGTCTGTTATTGCAACATGGATAAAAGTATGTAAGCAATTAATTTAAATAAAATATAAAAATATATGAAGCTATTGTTTTCTAATTAAAAGTTTCAGTCTATTTTATAAAGATACTACTGAGAACACTACTTACAAAAAAGAAGCAAATTAGTAATCTATTATGGGAAACTAGTCAAAAAAGTTCCTGCCAGAACATGCTCAGCTATTTGAAGCACTCAAATAAACATGAAAAGTTATCTGCAAATTAGTCATAGTGGGGCATATTATAAAGTCTTGCACCACTCAGAAGAAGAAAAAAACTTTACTGTGTCTTCTGCTCAGTGAAGAAAAAAATGATTCCATGGAGTTTATTGGAAAATCAGCATGCTACATAGTAGTTTTCTAACAGGCCAAGAAAAACTTGAAAAGCAAAAGGCTTAAAGTAGAAATGTGGTGTTACATGTCATTGGTCAAAGAGGATATATTTCTTCAATACAATCATGCACGTACATATCTACTAAGAAGTACAGATTTAAGAGAATTCCGCCATGGATCCTCCTGGGACCCAATTTGAACACTAGTCAGAATGAAATATAGATAGTATTTGTCCATCTCTGAAAAAAAAAATTCACAATGCAGCAGATAGAGATCATGCTTAATTTCTAACATTTGTTGGGGTAGCTGAAGGATCACTTGTTTCTTTTCCTGATTTTCAGGAAAAAAAAGCTTGCTTGATCAGTGTCTGATTTCGACTAGCAACCTCAGAAAGTTTAAAAACAGAACCCCTATCTAGCCCTTATTTTTCCTTTAAATTTTAAATAATCTAAAAACATGCAAATTCTCTGGATGGACACTTTGGGAAGTACATGAAAATATCCTTGCCTAACTGTTTAATCCTTATTCAAAAATCCATTCTATTATGTTCAGTGAGTATTCTTCATTAGTCAGTGACTATAGGAGCTTTCAACTAAACTGACAGTAAACAAGTTGACCGATGTAACTTTGATCAACTTCAAAGCTTTCACTTTTCAGATTCCATGCAGTTTGGTCTGAAGTATTGAGAACAGAGACAATTGTGACACAGAGTTTAACAAATAAAAGTGCAAATTCAATCTCATTTCCAGATCTGTCAATGCATCATTTTCATTGTAACACATTTACCAAGATTCTCCCTCTTTCTTTGATTATGCTTTGTCCCTGGAAATCTTGAACAAAATATTACAAAATCTAGTATGTGCTTTAGAAGTCAGAAGAATGAAGTCTTTATCTCATGATTGATCTAAAAAGTGATCTCATGTTTATTTTAGCATGGAATTGTTTTTCAGTCTTTATATAATAAATTGAACATCAGGAGTATCACCTTCAGAAATACTCATTTACCAAGCTTTATATATTCCATCTTAATTTACAACTGATTGAAAAAAAAAATAGATTGACTTTTCTGTGACTCTTAAAATATATTAATAAAACAAATTGTTAATACCTTTTAGATATGATTTCTAAACATGCACCATTTTGCATATGGTAGCTAAGGGCAGTGCAGAATTCCCAATATAATACTTGTATGTCAGAGATCAGGTGGGAAGTTTTATTATCCATTTGAGAGTAAAAATGTTCCTTGCACATAATATAACGCACAGCAGGCAGATTTGACACAGTCCTATTCAAGGTGGTTTATATCTTGCAGAATGCATTTGGAAAAAAAGTTGGATTCTGGATAAATAATACAAACACAAAGCCCACACAGAGAGAAACAAAATGTAAAGGTTGTTTTATTTCTACTAGATATGGACAAAGTCAGCCTCATAGTTATTCATTTTTTGGGAACATTTTTAAATTCTATTTCTTCCTCAATAAATTTGCAATTAACAGGAACTCTTAGAGGTTTTTTTTCTGAATTTACTCTTTCTCTGTACACATTTATATATTATTTTTCTAATACAGTAAATGGATTTTTAAAAAGCAATTAATTCAGATTTTGTCACTGAATGAATTGTATGCACCTAAGATAGATAGGTAGATAGGTAGATAGATAGATAGATAGATAGATAGATAGATAGATAGATAGATAGATAGATAGATATGTTCATTAGATTTTTCATCTGACCTTATTTGTTATTCTAATAATTGTAAATATACAAAGATGGAGAAGACAAATATTAGAATAAAGAAAAAACATGAAACAGAAAGTAGATGTAAAAGAGACTCTTATGCTCAAATTAAAAAGAAAAGTATTGTTAAAAACAGAAAAGAAAGAAAAAGAAAATTGCCTCTTCCCTCCCTTCATATCTCCAAAAACAGAGCATAGTTTTTGTAACTGTTACTAATCTCTAATGCAGTCCTAAAGGCCATATTCCAGGGATCTCTGTTGTTTGATATATTGTGTTTAAGGAAGTTATTTTTACTTAAAGTTAATTTGACTTCTTTTGTAAACATGTATTGTTAATTTTGCCATTACAGCATATTCTATGACCTTAGTTGTTCCAATATGATATTGTAGCCAAGGTATCACTTTTCTGAAGTTGGGTTAGATTTCTTCTTGTGGGTGGCAACATATATTCTAATAAATACTTATGTTTTTTTCATCTATGTTTTCTGGGATTGTTCATAATAAAAAATATCTGCAGTTCCAGTTCAAATTTTATTTTTTAATGTATAGTTTCCAAAAGATTTTATTTATTTTTATTATAATTTTGCATAATCTCTCCATTTATTAAAGTGTTCTTTCTTTGCTATGGCATTTCCAATATTTGTTGCATATGCTTTATCTATCATTAAGTGTCATACCTTATGATTCTCAACTCCTGATGAATGTATCTTTTCTTTTATGTTTACTGAGAGCATTTATACCAAGACAAATTCCTTGTGTGTCCAATCACACTTGGCCAATAAAGTATTCTATTCTATGTAGTCTGGATTCCCATGAGGAAGGCTGCTTTTAGAAGGACAAACAGGCAGTGATACTTGGAAAGCTTGGCCAGCAGGAAGAGAGTTAAAATAGTTCTTGCCTAGGTCTTCTCAGAATAAATCTATAGTCATGCAAATCATTGCTTTAGTTTGGCAAAATTCTGTCTATAAAGGAAGTGTCATAAATTGTTACTCTGAAGTAACAATTCATATTGTTTTTGGAGCCCAACACTATCCTAGCAACTATAGACAGAGTTATATTCCACCAATAGAACTGATAATATCACTTTTCGTTCAGTTGTAGTTTACAGTATTTTTTAAAAAAAATTCCATAGTTCTTCCTATTGTATCAATAATTAGCTGTTCTACATAAGGTTCCTTTTTTCTTTCCCTTTAAAATTCCAGGAAAAGTACAGCTACTGTAAGTTCCTCAAATATGTGTACAATTTGTCACATCTGCATTAAAACAAAACCACATGATTTTTGTTTTGTTTTTAACTTGCTTGACAAGTTAGTTTTATAGGACAGTGGCCTGAGCTATGTAAGATTCTATCCCCTGTTTCCAGGAACTTCATACAGTATACATACTGGTAATTGCCTGTGCTACTTAGCACCACCCCATCAATTGCATTCTAGTACCTTCCAAGTATAGATAACAATACATCACATAATTCACATATTACATTAACTTGAGTTGTTAAAAAAAAAAAATTGCACTACAAGCTCTTAGAAATTAATTAGATCAATTTTAAAAGATTCTATGAAGCCTTTTTTTTCTCCATCCCAGAATTAGAAACCTTGACCAGCAATTATTTTGATAGAAAGTTATGACAGTGTTGTTTTAGAAAGCTGATTTTTAAAATCTGGTTTTCAGGGACTGTTTGATTATTTCTGTATGCTTAATCTCATTGTGCTTCAACTTTCTCATTTAAATATCCCTTCCCATCAATCATTAGTGCTTTCCTTCCTGGGTCATTGAGAGCATAATACTTCAATGTGTCAGCTGAAGGTGTGCTGACCTACTTTTCCTGGTTAATTTCAAGGGTAGCATCAGATGTTCCATTGCTTTTAGTAATTGATCTGACGATACATCTTGTCCTGGAGCATCCCTGATGTGGTCTGGGGGCAAGTTAGGCATCATTGGCTTCAAGGTCATTATTGAAATGAAAAATTCTCAAATCAATTAGATAACATGACTTCAGAGGCTGTTCTTGGAGGCTGGTCTCTCTGTCTAATCGAAGAACACAAGATGCTTTTGAAGGACCAGAGAGCAGGGAGAAGAGCAAACCTTGTAACAGTTCACATTTTACTTCTTGATGTATAAAGAAGCAGCTATATGGGGCTGAGATTAAGAATGGCTTGCATATCAGTTCTCCAGTTTTCTTTTCCTTTTTATAAAAACAGCTGTTATTAGAAGTATTGCACTTAAAGATTTATCTCTGTCCTCTGTGATGTAAAATTAAAGGACTTAAGATAATAATATAGCAGATTGGTCAGTTCATATCAAACAATAATCAGTTGGGGGGAAAAGAGACTTTATGGGATTTTTGTTGAAAATGGAAAAAGGTGAAATGATGATTTCTGGATTTCACAATTGAAAAAGGATTGAATAAGGGGCAGAAAGGATTTTTGTAATATTGAAGAGGAAGAAAGAACAATTTGTTTGTTTATAACAGTTGAAAAGAAGATAGGAAGTTGTTTATTTTACCCGATTCTTGTTGCTTTGTTTTACTGTCTTTCTTTTTCTTTATATATTTTTATATTTGACTTTATTTATCTAAAATCTCTTAATAAAAATTGTATTTAAAAAAAAGAAAAGGAAGGGAATCCTTGAAAACAAATAAAATGTTTGTTGGAGGAAAAGACAAGTGTAATGGGTGAATATACTTGAACAGGGAGAAAACACCGTATGTGATTAAATATTTGCCAATCAGAAGAGGATTCTGTCATAAATATTTTTTTTTGTTTGAGCTAAGCTTCTTAGATTAAAGAGGGAAATTGGGCTTCCAATCACCATTTTAAGATGCTTAGTGGTTTAATTTGATGAGAAAACAGTACCAGTTTAATGAAATTGATCTAGGTAATGATTTATTGAAATCAGGCAACCCTCTCACATAAACATCCCTTAATTTTAACCCAGCTGTTCATCAATTTGTTTAAACCAGTCAGAAGGCATGTTTGACTTTAATCCATTAAAATTGCTAAATAAAAAAGAGATATAGCCCAAATAACCAACAGAGCTCACCAGACTAATGGCCAAATTTTAAAACATGACTTCATCTGTGAGTGCAAGTCATCTCTAAAATGTAGCATACCAAAGTATATTTAATTTAGTTTTAGTTTAAGGATGGTTAAGCCTATTGATTCTTGTCTGGTATCATAGTTTATACCAAATTCAATAAATGGTGATTTATTCTATAAACCACGTTTAAGCAAATTGTTGTTTGAAAAGATGTTCGTTTCCTTGAAATGACATTTTCCACAGAAAGAATGCCACTGGAACAGAAGCACTGTTGAATCAATAAGAAATTCATTTCATCCTACTATCAAGGCTGCACAGTCATCTGGAAAACTCTTATCATCTTTGTGCATCCACTATGCTTATGACACCTTGTTAGAAAATTAATGGGAGTAATTTCCTGTTTTGTTTGCTGCCAGCATACTACCAGACTATTCCCATATCCCTTTTTTGTACATAAAAGTAGCAGAAAAAAATCAAAAGTAGCCTTCCAGAAAAGCATCAATGGCTGGATATTCTCCCAAGTGCTGGAGCCATGGATTTGCCATACATAGACTGGTAAACTGTAGATGAACAGCTGTGTACCTTATTTTTGGATTTATTATTTATTAATTATTTAATATTATTGTGATCTGGTTATTTTATTATTATTATGATCCATCCAGAGCTATGTTTTACAAGATGGATGGTTTGATGGATGGATAAATAAAGACACCATAAATAAATAAAGATCCTTGATTGGGAGATAATGTATTCAACCATATCAACTTTTTACCCACCTTTTTCTCCCTGACAACTTCTTTTCATTAGCAGCACAACAGAGGGTTACAACATGATTATTCCTGCACTAAGAATAACAATTTCTATTATATTTTGGAATTCTACTCTGTGGAATCTTATTAACTATTCAGTTTATTAAAAATATTTAAATTTATTCACAAATTCAAACAAAAAATATTTTAACAAATAAACAAAAGTGTATCTTCGTGGCAGAGATGAGATTAACAGATTCATGGATCTTTGGATCCACTGTTAATCTAAACCAGTCATGATTCTGGCCCTTTTATGTATATTCCTATGTAGCATAAGGCCTTCAAAGTGCAGGTAACCTCCTGGCACACAGAAGAAAATCTTTTGCTTCATATAAAGTACTTTTAGAAATTAGAGATTAAGAATCCAAGACAGATTGTAATCTGTCTTGGATTCTTAATCTCTAATTTCTAAAAGTACTTTATATGAAGCAAAAGATTGTATAAAATTGTATTTGGCAGGAGAATGTGAAGCAGTAAATTACTATGAGGATGATCCAAAAATATGAAATTATGAACTGTAAAGGAACAACATTAGCATAAATATTTGAGATGGTAGTACTTTAAAGAGGTCATTTTATGTAATCTTGTTTTATAAAAGGCATTTAGCATTGAATAACATTATAAAATGTATATACAATGTGAAAAATTGATTTGGTGATGGCTGTTTCATTGAACAGGTTTCAATGTTCTGCACTTTACATCTTTAGAACATGTAAAATAGACAAGCTATGATTTGGCATTGTCTAGTCATATACACCCATATCCATGGAAACTCTCAAAAGGGATGCTGGAAGGAAGGAGAAATAAGCTCTCTTTTCTAACTCTGTGTTTTGCTTTATTGATAATGGGAGGGCAACAGATACTATGTTAGGTCCTCATATGAGAGAAAGCTGTATGGTTGGCAAAAAAACAACAACCCCAAAGTCTTTAAAACAACTGAGATTCCATGTGAAGATCAGAGAAAATTCTTGGGAAAAGATAAATAATGGATAATCTGGTTGGTAGCTAAAGCAATCTATAATATGATGGCTGATAGGTATTAAGCAGTTCTTCTAGCTGTTGAAGGTAGATTATTGGTCTGTTAATTTTCCATCTAGACCAAGGTAGACTGATATTCTAAAATGGACTGAGAAGTTTATATAAATAAGGATGTATATTCTTATGTGAGAATGGGAAAGATTAGCCAAAGCATATGGGGGTGTGATTATGAGAAAACAGTGGAATGGCATGCTCTTCTAGAAGGCCATGGGCCATAAAATAGATGGAAAAACAGGAAAGTATTTACCAACCAACCTCAAGATCAACTGTCAGCATTGCAGACTGTAAGGAATTGGCAATTAATTCTTTAAAGTTTTTCATAAACCAAAATAGATAAATAGTAATTAGTGTTCTAAAGAGTACTTAAATATTGAGAAACATATATGAAGAATAAAAAACAGATTTACTGGCCTTGTTAAAAATAATTTTTAAAATATTTTTTCTTTGTTTGGTTTTTAAAAACTTTTAAAATATCCTTTATAACAACTATTTATTTATGTATAAATGCATTTCTCCTTTCTTTTTGCTTTAATTTTTTTTAATTTTGCTGATAATAGATGTTAATAAATACCAAAACCTTCAATATATTTTAAATCACATCTTTTCTTGCAAGAAATAATATTTTAGAAATAGTAATCTAACTGCATGTATGCAAAATAGGTCTTAGAACATGAATACATTATTAGAGATGCAGTGAAATTCATTTAAATACATATCCAACTATTGTTCCATATGGGAAAGACGTTATTATATACATTAATTCAAGTTTGAGATTTAATATTTTCAGATGTTTATGTTTCTTTGAAGTTTATCCCTATCTCATAGGAGTTGACATCTGGACAAAGAAAGTAGATTTTCTGTACCTTACTTACAGTTAAAAGACTTAAAAAGTCAGACTTGGAAAGACAAACATATGGCTCTAACTATTCAGTGGTCTGTAAAGTTGATCAATATAAATTAGGTATAGATGACTGTAACAAATTATTGCTTTCATACATTGAAATACAACTTTATTTATCTAGTACTTCTATAAATATATGCCTTAAATATGTTTTTCAATTTTTTTCTTTTTTTTCTTTTTATATTATTTGCATTATTTTATATTTTTGTAAATTCTTGTTTCTTATATTTAGTTAATAAGAATAAAAATAAAAATATGTAATGAAGCAACACTGAAGCAGGAAAAGTTTAAAGTGTTTGCTCTACTAAGGCTTGGCTTCTTACTTTAATTTTGGAATTTTTGATCTCTTTTCTCATACTCAATAATAAAATATTATAGATACTAATGGCTGGAAAATTATATGAATTGCTGTTATAAGTACATGACATTTTATGTGTTATTTTACTAGCTTTTTTTTTTTAATTAAATTTTTTATTGTTTTTTAACATACAAAACACAACAAAACATAAAAGTATCAGCTCCCCCATATTTTTGTACACACAGTAAGTCGGTTGGTCCATCGGTTTTGTGCATTCACCTCATAGTCACAATTACAATTACCTTATATAATACTCTTATCAATACAAATTTATAAATCATAGTATCACTATTAAAAAAAAAAATTGACTAAACTTTTATTCGATCATGCCTTTGTGAGATAACTATATTTTAAATATTTTATTCTAAAACAAATCTTATAATCATACCAATTCTATCCCAAATAGGAAAAAGAAACAAAAAAAAACAAAACTATTATATAGATATAGTATCAAAAACCAATAAAAGGAAAGGGAAAATAAAGTCATTATTATTCCTTATTATCTAACTTTTATATTTTAATATTTCATCATTCAACCATTGATAGAAAAGATCCCAGACTAAATAAAATTGTCTATCTTCTTGCTCTCTAATTTCAAAAGTCAATCTACTCATCTCAGCACATTCCAAAATTTTCTTTACAACTTCTTCTTGCAATGGAATTTTCTCATTTTTCCAATTTTTTGCAAATACAATCCTAGCAGCAGTCAATACATTTACAATCAAATATTTCAACTCTTTACTATAAGTATCTGGTAGGATTCCCAATAGAAAAAACTCCGGTTTCAAGTCTATATGCTTCTTCGTCATTTTTTCCAGCCACATGTGGATTTTGGTCCAATATTTTCTAGCATCCTCACAAGTCCACCACATATGATAGTATGAACCAGGTTTCTGATGACACTTCCAGCATTTTTCGGATTTGTTCTTGAACATTCTTGCTATCCTTGTCGGGGAAAATGCCACCTGTAAAACATCTTATACAAATTTTCTTTATAGGCTGTAGACATTGTCATTTTATAATTTTGCGACCATAGTTTCTGCCATTTCTCTAAATCGATCCCATATCCAAAATTCCTCCCCCACGCAATCATAGTTTCTTTAACTTGTTCTTCCTCAAGCTTAATTTGCAATAAATAACCATACAATTTTTTAATCACCTTTTCATCAGTACCCATCAAAATCTTATCCAAGTCAGTTTGCTTATCATAAAATCCCTCTGCTTTGGAATCCTCATAGTACTTTGAATGTATTTGCAAATATGAAAACCAATTCATCTGTATACCTTGTTCTTCCAGTTTTTACATCGATTTAAGTTCACCCTTTTCATCTAATAATTCCCCATAGTTGACTGTTTGCTCCTTTTTATAAATTATAGGATAAGAAAATGCTTCTATCGTCGATAACCAAACTGGAATTTTCAAATAACACTGTTTTTTTATCTTCTCCCAATTCAACCACAGAGACTCCCGTATATAATGTCTTCTAAAATACCCCTGTGTTTTGGTTCCCTTGTACCATAAAAAAGCATGCCAGCCCAACAACAAATCATGACCTTCTAATGTCAACAATCTGGTTTTCCTTAATGTTATCCATTCTTTAACCCACGTCAAGTTTGCAGCTTGGTAGTACAACTCCCAATTAGGCAAACCAAACCCTCCTCTAACTCTAGCATCCTGTAAAAGCTTTAACTTTATTCTTGCTTTCTTGCCTTGCCATATATACTTCAAGACAATTTTATTTAAATCCTCAAAGTATTCTTTTCCAAGCCTAATTGGTATTGTTTGAAACAAGAATAAGACTCTGGGTAAAATGTTCATCTTGATTGTTGAAATTCTTCCTATTAATGACAATTGTAAGTTCTCCCATTTTTTCAAATCTTGAGCTATCTGTTGTTTAAGTTTAATATAATTATTCTCCTTCAATGTACTACATCTTGATGTCAAATAAATCCCCAGATACTTAACCTTGTTTGTAACTTGAATTTTTAACAGTTCTGCCAGCTCTTCTCTTTGTTTCAGCAACATATTCTTTGACAAAATCTTTGTTTTATCTCTATTTATTTTCAGACCAGCCACCTCCCCATAGGCCTCTATCTTTTCCAACAGCTTCGAGGCTGTTCCTATAGGATCTTCCAAAATAAAGACTAAGTCGTCTGCAAAAGCTTGTAATTTGAATTCCTCTTTTTTGATTTTCATTCCTTTTATAGTTTCATCTTCTGTAATGTTTCTATTCAAGACTTCCAAAGTCAATACAAATAACAAAGGCGAAAGAGGACAACCTTGTCTTGTACCTTTTCTTATATTAATAGAATCTGTATATTCTCCTTCCATCATTACTTTAGCTGTTTGTTCATTATAAATTGCTTCTATTGCTTGAATAAATCTTCTAGCAAAGCCCATCTGTTCCATTAAGAGTACCATAAACCTCCAATTTACATTATCAAATGCCTTTTGAGCATCTAAAAATATCAAAGCCATTTGCTTTTCAGGGTGCGCCTCATAATATTCCAAGGTGTCCAAAATTACTCTCATATTATCTCTAATTTGTCGTTTTGGCAGAAACCCATTTTGGTCTGGGTGGATGAAGTTATTCAAATACTTTTTAAGTCTTTCTGCTAATATTGAAGCAAAAATTTTATAGTCTGCATTTAATAAGGAAATCGGTCTGTAATTCTTGATTTGAAGTAGGTCCGCCTCCTCTTTTGGAATAAGTGTAATATAAGCCTCTGGCCATGTTTTAGGAATTATCTTTTTTACCATGACTTCGTTCATAACTTCTAACAGTGGAATACAAAGTAATTCTTGAAAAGTTTTATAAAATTCTACAGGAAGTCCATCTGGACCTGGTGCCTTTCCATTATTTTGTTTCTTAAGTGCTTGGCTTAACTCCATCATTGTTATATTGCTTTCTAGCATTTCTTCAATCTCTTTAGGTATCTTAGGTAAATTTACATTCTGCAAGTATTGTTTAACTTTCTCCTCGTCAATGTCTTCTTTCTTATACAAATGCTTATAAAAATCATAAATAATTTCTTTTTTTTCTTTGCTGCCATAACAAATTTTACCTTGGTCATCTATTAACTGCAGTATTTTCCTCGACTCTTTCTCCTTTCTCAATTTATATGCTAGCCATCTACCTGGCTTATTTGCATCCTCAAAATAATTCTGTTTAGCATTCCTAATTTTCTGTGCCAGTTCTTCTTTCTCTATTAAGTCCATTTTATGTTTAGTTATATCCAGTTTCAGTTTAACATCTTTTCTGTGTGGCATTTTCTGTAATTCTTTTTCAAGTCTCTTATATTCATCGTCCAAAGCTTTAAGAGTTTGCCTTTTCCTAATATTCTTTTTTCTTGTATAGTCTATTATCAAGCCTCTAACATAGGCCTTCATTGTGTCCCAAACATTCTGTGTTGAAGTGTCTTCTTTTCTATTCTCTTTAAAGAAGAAGGCCAATTCTTTCTCCATCCATTGTATAAATTCCTTATCCTTTAAAATAGTATTATTTAATGTCCATCTCGATCTTTTCCTTTGTCCCTTCCATTTAATTGTCAATGGGTTATGGTCAGCCCAAGTGCTTGTTTCAATATTTACTTCTTGAATACTAGACATTAAATCTGTTGAAATCCAAATCATATCCAGTCTAGACCATGATAAATGTCTATTTGAATAGAACGTAAATTGCTTAGATTTATCATTTCTTTCTCTCCATATGTCTTTTAAAGTTAATTCATCTATCATTTTAAAAAAAGGATTTAGGAAGAGTTTTTCTGTTATGCTTTACTGCTGTTGCGATATAATCAAGTTTATTATCCACAATTCCATTAAAGTCTCCCATCATAATTATATTAGCATAGTCAAATTCAGCAATCTTAGTATGTAATTTTCTATAAAATTCTTCCTGTTTGTCATTCGGGGCATAAATTGCAATCAGAAGTATCTTTCTATTATTATCCATTATTTCTACCATTAATATTCTCCCATCATCATCTGTATAAATCATTTTTGCTGGAATGGCCTCTTTAATATATAAAACCACCCCTCTTTTTTTGGATTGGGTCAAAGAGGTAAACAATTTCCCTAACTTTGGTTGTAATAACAATTGCTCATGTTGCTTTTTAATGTGAACTTCTTGTAAACAAATTATGTCAAACCTTAATTTCATTAATTTATGGAAAGTCTTCCTTCTCTTAGCAGCTGAATTCAGTCCATTTATATTCATTGTAATCAGTTTTTTCTCTTCCATAATTATGCTTTATATTTAGATTTAACCACTCTCGTGGGTCTTGCCTCACGTTGATCTTTAATATCCACTTGTCCACCTACTGCACCTTCTTCTTTTCCAACCTCCATTTGTTCCTCTTGGGATTCAATTGATGGGACCTCCTTTCCTGCTCCTCCTTCTCTCCCTCCAAGAACCTCTGCACAAAACAGTTCTGCTTTCTCGATTGAATCAATTCTATGTCTCTGTTCCTGCCACGTAAACATCAATCCTTCTGGAATCAACCATCTGTAAGACACCTCTTTTTCCAATAACCTTTTAGTCAGGAATCGATATTCTCTTCTCATCTCTCTCACTCTTCTAGGTATTTGTTTTAAAACCAAAATTTCTTTACCTTTGTATTTCAGTGGCTTCTCTCTTGCTGCTTGCAATACTTGTGTCTTCAAAGATTTTTTAATAAATCTAATATGGACTTCTCTGGGTAGGTTATTTCTCATCGCATATCTTGTAAAAACTCGATAAATCTCATCTATTCCATCCATCATCTTCTCTTCTGTTATCTCGAGCGCCTCCGCCAAAATTCCTACCATTGTCGCGACCAAATCTTGTCCTTTTTCTTCTTCTATATTTTGAAATCTGAGATAAAATTCTGATCTATCCAACTCCCACTTCAACATCTCACTTTTTTCTTGTTCAATCACTGTTAATCTATTGTCAATATTTCCAATCTTCTCCTCTCTTTGTTTGCCCCCCTCTTCAACATTTTGAAGTCTCTCCTCATATTTTGCCATCATCTGTTCCATCCTACCTGTTCTTTGTTCAATAGTATCCATTTTTACCTTAAGATCTTGAATTCCTTGCATAATCATCTGAAAGGATACTCTTTCTTGTTCTTTTTCTTTTTCTTTATCTTGCTTTAACAATGTCTGAATTGAGCGCTGTCCAGATGGTGGGGAGGCAGAAGCAGACATAGAGGCACCCGAAGATATAAGTTTCTTACTCATTTTAAGTGGTTCCAACTCTTCAAGTTCTTTCAAATTTTAATCCACAAAAAAAAAAAAATGAAATTATAATCCAAGATAAAAAGGCCAACAATAAAAAAGCCAATAGTGAGAGAAAAAAAAAAAAAAAGGAAAAAATTCTTCAAATTCTTCCTGACCTTAATCCAATTAAAAAGAAATCCATAAAAAAGAGTGAAAATAAGAATAAAAACCCAATAATAATAATCAAAGCCAAAAAAGAGGAAGGGAAAAAGAAAAAGAGAAGAAAAAAAAGCAAAGCAAAAACCAAGAAAAATAGGTTTCTTCAAGTTCCACACCTTAGTCCAGCCAAAAAAAAAAAAAAAAAAGAAACCTCAATTGAGAAAAGGAAAAAGAAATAGTCCGCTGGTGTACATTAAAAGAAAGGAAAAAAAAAAAAAACAGGATCCAAATGGGCAAAAGAAAAAATAAAGCAAGTTAGATCAAAATAAAATAAAAATAAAAAAAAAGAAATTCAGAGGCTTCCCTTTGCAAATAAATCAAGCTTAAAAGTAAAGACCTTGATGTTAGTGGAGGGGGTGGCAGAACTCAAAAGAAAAAAAAAACACTGCACTCTATTTAATTATCCAAGGCTCTAATTATAACTCCCTTCTCTTTCCCACAAGCTTCAAAGCTAAGCCATGAATATCCAGAAAGACACCTGTAATAATATTCCACAGAGTGCTTTCCTCTATCTTATCAGAGGATGTCCTTGAGAAGAAGAGTCTATTTTTTCCAGTTCAAGTAAAATATTTCCGAGCCTCTAGGTGGCAGTGTTACAAAGTATCTTAGTTCTCACTTTCCCCCCTCCTCTCTGAAAAGCATAATAAAGAAGAGAAAGCCGACTTGAAATACACAAAAACAGAGGCACAAAAATCAAACAAAATCAAGAGAAGCCTCTAGCCCAAAAGAAAATAAAAAGTCCAGAAGAGGAATAAAACATATGAATATATATTAAAAAAAAAAACAGTCCAGTTATCCAATAAATAACAATAAAGTCCGAAAGCAAAGAAAAGAAAAAAAATGGATTCTCTCTTTGACGTTTCCCTAAAAAAAACGCCGCTAAGTCAGTTTTGTCAAAAAAAACAAAAATCACACAGATTTCTTCAGATAGTCAGAGTAAACTTTCAAAACTCAAAAAATTAGATAAAAAAAAAGTTCTCACCCAACCGACAAACTCTTTCTCAGACTCTTTCCTTCTGGAGCCGCCCCGGCTTCAGCAGCATGGGGGCTGCCTCTCCGCCGCTGGCAAAAAGAGCTTCACCCGGGCTCTCCAGGGATTTTGCGGTATCCCCGGAGTCCTCAGGGTACGCTCTTCACAGTGGCTGCCCCTACGGGACAGCGTAGGTCCGTTGGACCGGCCGGTAGCGGAGATATCGGCTGCAATCGAGGAGCTCGATTGCAAACCATATCGCCACGGCGCAAGCTCCTCCCATCTCCCCATTTTACTAGCTTTTATGGATTGATAAGTTTGATACTTTTTCAGGTAATTCAATTAATAAATTAATTAATTAATTATAGTACAAAGGCTAATACAACTTCCATAGAATTGAACATTTCACTCAAAATGTGTGAATTTTATACATTGATTTTTGCATACATTTTTAAATATTTATCATAAGGAAAATAACCAAGGTTGTACAATATTTTTTATTAGTTTTATTTTGATCTGTTTAAAATACCTGTTAAATATTACTATGGAAATATTTCTACAAATATACATGTGTGTGTCTGTCTGTCTGTCTGTCTGTCTGTCTGTCTTGGAGTATATGTCTTTTTAATAAGCTTCACCTTATTAAGACTGATTGGAATAAGCACTGGAACCACCACAGCTTGTTTATGCCTTAATCTTTCAACTTTGACTTTCTGATTTTCTCCAATTCTTTGTTTGAAAATCTACTATCACTTGATATTAATTATTTATACATTAATTAATTATTAATTATTTATACATTATGGTTGGTTTCACATCAGTCATATTATTATTGTTGTTGTTTGTCAGTCAGCCAAGTGTTCAGACTGGATTTGGCATTTTTATCCACCTACAGAGTCCTTCCCAAATCAGGCGGATGTCCGTGCTTTTCCATATTTGGCTCATGTTCATCATTGCTGTGCAACCCAGTGCAATCTGATGTTTTATTTCTGTGCTGCATTCACTGCTTTGAATTATCTGTGATCCTAAGAAAGTGATTTTTTACACACATTCTATCTTTTCACCATCAATTTCTATTGTGATGTTTCCCTTTTTTACAGTTGTCATGAGCTTGGTCTTTTTTATGTGCAGAAAGAGATCAAAATTCTCACTTCTGTGATTTTCTTGATCAAATGCTCCAAGCCTTTTTGTTTGTTTGTTTGTTTCTGAAAGGAGAGTTGCATTATCAGTATATCAAAGATTGTCAATGTTTCTTCCATCAATCTTTACCCCAATTTTGGATTCTTCAAGATCTAGCTTCCTATTGTGGTTCGCCAGCAGCCAGTGCAGACAGCAGTGGAATTGGACAGTGGGGAAGGACGGGGACCAGTCCAGGAGTCTGGGGAGGTCTCGGACGAGGGTCCTGAATCTGATACAGAGTTGGGGCCAGGACCATGTGAGAGTTATGCGCTGACTCAGTAGCCTCCGGAATCTGGCATTAGTGAGGCAGAAGAACAGGACAGCCTGCTCCCCGTCCGTGTGTGCGTAGAGCTCCCAGAAGACAAGAGCAGCTAAGACAAAAGGAATGACTTGGGAGTAAGACTTGGAGGTGATTGCTTCTCCTAAGGTATAAAGGAAGTGCAAAGGTAAGAAAACCTTTGCAGGAAGTAATATCATTCGCTCTGGTCGGTTTGGACTCTGAAAGCTCCATGGTGAATTTGTCTCTGTTTGGGTTTGGAAAGACTAATTGGGACTTTAGTCGTTGGCAATACTTCAAGTAAGATAAAGTGTGTTCTTATCAGATTTCTTTCAAAGATCTTTGGCAGACGTCCCTGGGACTAATTATAACTGGTTAAGACTCATTCCAGGCTGTGAATGACAAAAATTCACAGCCGTTGAACTAAAATAAAAGTGTTTTGGATTTTATGTGTGTTTGCTGGTGTGTCGGGAAGCCTTGGTCAGAAAAACTTCCTCATGATCATCACAGCATACAGGTTGAATAAAAAAAAGGGGAAAGAAGGCAACCTTGTCTCATTCCTTTATCTGTCTTGAATGAATTGATGTTTCCATATACTGTTCGCACAATGGCTTCCCTGATTTGTGTGCAGTGATTGCATCAACTTAACCAGATATGCTGGTACCCCAGGTGTTGAGGGCTCTCTATAGCTTCTCAACACAATTGAAGGTTTTCTTGTAGTCATTGATCAAAAGCAATATAAAAGTAGTTGTTGATAATTTCAAATACAGAGATATAACATTCCATTTAACTAATCAGCAGATTGCCATTTTAAAGGATATTAAAAATGTAACTTTTGATTTAAGATGTTTCACTCAACAATTCTTTTTCCAAAAAATGTATTGAACATTTACTATGATAATTTCACTTTCTTGGAAACGTAAACTGGAACACTACTTGAGCTTTAACCATAAATGTTTTATTGTATGCCACTCAGTCATCTTTGTGATGTGGGTAGCTGTTTAAATTTGATAAATAAATAAATTGATAAATAAATGAATGAATAATTTTTTGTATAACATGTAAAGATTAGGTTTTTAAGATGTTGATCTATATATCAAAACAATAGAATTTAGCAATGTGTGGGAAATTTTGGATCTATACATTGTAAACAGTCTAACTGATTTATATCGCTGAAGAGCAATCTGTCTTCTCTATGGTGATGTATACCTTTTACCTATTAATTTGTTGCATATTAATACAGAGGAAAACAGGATCAGTTTCTTTCGATGTGCTACAACTTAATTGTTGTTAAAAAGAACTTATTTTATATTGGTATTGCATTGTTTATGTAGCTCTGTGTTATAGGTTTTTTCCCCTGAATTTTCCTTTTTGGGTTATATTTTGGTTCACTGTGATTTTTTTTGTTTTCTGTATATTAAAAGAATTAAAATATATATTTTTCAACAAGATGAGCACATTAATGTTCGAATTGCTGGTGAATTCCTTATCAAATGCCTATACATGATTTGCAGCCACAGAATTAAGCTAAAGCTGGAAAAGTAAAGCAGCCAACTGAATGTTTTTTTCCCCTTTGACATATTTCTTCTATTAGAGTCTGCATGCCATTTGCAGCTTGAAATTTTCTACCAAATAATGCTTGAGGGAAAAATAGTTGATAAGCTATTGGTTGCCTGTTATTGTAACTGCATTTAAATTATGCATTATTATTTTTTTCTGTTCCTGCTGTTTTGAAACAACCGAGAAGATGAATGTATCCTCATTGTTTTTCCTATAGGATGATAGTTTTGATGTTATCTCATGTACCTCCAGCAAGTCAAGAAACTTAGAAAATAGGGGAAAATGGACACGAAAAATAGTTTACCATATTGCAGAGATCTAACACATCCAATGAAAGTGATCATTATGTTCAAAGACTGCACATGGATTAGGAGGATAATCTAAATGATTCCTAGTCAACACAGAATAAAATACTTTATTTTAAAATGTTTAGCATCACAAGCAATCAGTGTGCCTCTGAAATTTTTGCTGAATTCTAATACAATTTGGTGAATTGTAAAGTTTGGTGATCTTAATATTTTTTTAAAAAAATTAATAATTTTAATTTATGGATCCATATGCACCATCTCAAATAGTTCATGTACACCATGATTGCCTACAAGTGCCATGTTGCCAGTCTCTAATGGTGCTCAAAGGTTTTCAATGATTATGTAGTAGCCTACATAAAAGAAAAAGAAATTATTGGAATAAATTAACTCTAAACCTCTAAAATGGCCTGCTGGTTTCCTCAGTTGATAGAAAACCTGTTATGTGGATTCTTTTCTCAAAACTTTGCATGTGTAAATATGGTTTCTTACATCTCCTAATAAATTCAACTCTGAAAAACAGTTATATTTTACAGGATAAGCTTCCTATTTGGAAGTGTGGAGCAGATATGCAAATTTCTATGTAATATAAATTTGCTTCAGACTTTTCCACATAGGGCAACTTTGTTCAAGTGAACCTAAGCAGAGCAATTGCCACAGGAAGACAATTGCAATAGAAGGTAAGTAAATAAATGTTTGTGAGATATCTGACTACCATGAGTGAGTTTAAATCTCCAGGATCCAATCAATTAACCCAAGACTCTTGCAAAGCTTGCAGCTATCATCTTGAAGAATCTTTCTATGATCTTTGAAAAATAATGGAGAATGCCTGAAGACTAGGGTAGGGCAACTGTTTTTCCTAGCTTCAAGAATAGTAAAAAGAAAGACCCAGAGATTTATAACTACTGAAAGGTGAGCTTGGCAAAACTCTAGAAGATATTACATTGTGTCACTGAACATTTAGAAAATATTTCATGTCTTAGCAAGAGGTAGTATGTGTTTATTAGAACAAGTTCATATCAAAACAACCTCATATCTCTTTTATATATAATGACCAATATAGTTGATCATAGGACATATTAATAGTATACTTTGGGCTTAGCAAGGCATTTTACAAAGTCTCCCATGAAATCATAGTAGATAAATGGTGAGAAGTTATTCTGCCACGAGATGGATACAAAATTAGTTGAACAATTGTATCAGTATGTGTTAATGACTGATTGTCAAGCTTGAAGAAAATGACAAATGGTTTACTGCTGAGCTGCATTCCAGGATCTATTCTGTTCAACATATTTATGTGTAGATGAGTAGTTAGAAATTATTTTCAGATGTGTAGATAACAGTTAGGAGAATAATAAATACTTTATAAGACCACATTAGGATTCATTAGATCATTACAAGATAGAACAATGGACAGAAACAAAAACAGCAGAAACAAATGCAAAATTGGCATGAATATAGGATAGGCTAACATTACATGTGCAGAAATGCATGTAGAACAGATCTGGTGTATACTAAATCACAAGCTAAACATGAGCCAAGAGTGTG